>NC_041397.2:280133348-280435348 GCF_900747795.2 Erpetoichthys calabaricus | reverse complement strand
GAAGGTGGGCTAAGTGTCTGGGAGTGGAGGATTGTTGATTGAGAATAGTTTATTGTGTATATGAGTGTGGTGAGGAGAGTGCTTGGTGCACTACTGTATAATAAAAATAATTATTATTATACTTTCACCTGGTCTCAAGAGTGGTACCTGAAGGTGTTAGAGGTGGCTCCACGCTTCTACTGCTACAATATATATGTATATATATATGTATATATGTATATATATATATATATATATATGTATATGTAGATATGTATATATGTAGATATGTATATATATATGTATATATGTATATGTATATATTTGTTTACATAACCTCTTTAACACACTACTTCTCCGCTGTGAACCGCGGGTATTTTGCTAGTATATATATAAAACTGCACAAGTGGAAAATTCAATACTAGGGGTCTTATTTATAAAACTTTGCATGGATTTGAGTGTGAAAATATTTATAAAATCTGATGTATGCACATTTCTACGCAATTAACCTTTAGCAATCACAATTACTTTGTAAATGTTCATACATAAACACTCCTCAACACTCATATTGACATCACAGGTGACTTTTGCGTTGATAGAATGACACTGTTTTCAGTTAACAAAAACAGCTTTATTTCCACTTGGTGACAACATGTAGCTAATATTAATTCATGAAAAACAAATAAAGTTTTTCAATGCAAATACACAGCAATGGCTATCTTAAAAGGGACAAAAATAGTCTCTACACTTTTGAGGTTTAATGTTTTTGTCATGTCAACGCACATTATAATAATGGTTTGGTGATATGAATTATTATCGGAGTGAGCCGTCATTTTGTTGGTTTGGCTGCATTTTTTACTTGATCGCGTGTTTCCCCAAAACATCTCATTATATATACAGGTATTCCAAAATCTGAAATACTTGTGGTGCCAGGAATTTCAGATTAGGGATACTCGACCTATGTACATTTTTGATTAAAACATTTAAAAAGCTTTTAACAAGTAATTCCCATTCAGCCCCACAATGTCTGTCAGATCTATCTACTTTTTTCCTCCAAATTAACATCAAGTTCACCTTTGAAGATCCTTAAATCCTATTGTCTAGTACACTACTTTGTTAACTTTTGTCAATGAAGCTATTCCTGACATGAGTTTTTGATTTAGAGTTAAAGTATTTAATATTCCTGTACATTTTCCAGTGTCACTTTTTTATATTTGAGTGAAAGTTGCCATTTTGTAGTTTTCTTTACAGGTTGCCATTCAGTTGCTAGCGGCTATGTCAGAGATCATGAATGAAGTGAAACCAGGGATCAAAAGGTGTCTGAGTTTATGGATTTCTCAAAGAAAAACAAAAGTTTGTTGTTTTGTTTCTATTTCTTTCTTTAGTTTTTGACTATGAGCTTTTGGGTAACATTTTAGTTTTTGACGCATTGATCACATTTCATCTTCATTATGATTTTTGTTTTGTTTTGACTGATGTTTACTTCCCAGTATTGCTGGGTGATAAAACAATAAAGATAATTATTGTGAAATGACTTTTTCTCAATGGAAAAATAAGACATCAGCTGGGAGATCTGGGGACCTGGGTTCGATTCCCGGGTCCTCCCTGCGTGGAGTTTGCATGTTCTCCCCGTGTCTGCGTGGGTTTCCTCCGGGCGTTCCGGTTTCCTCCCACATTCCAATGACATGCAGGTTAGGTGGATTGGCGATTCTGAATTGGCCCTAGTGTGTGTTTGGTGTGTGGGTGTGTTTGTGTGTGTCCTGCGGTGGGTTGGCACCCTGCCCGGGATTGTTTCCTGCCTTGTGCCCTGTGTTGGCTGGGATTGGCTCCAGCAGACCCCCGTGACCCTGTGTTCGGATTCAGCGGGTTGGATAATGGATGGATGGATGGAAAATAAGACATGGTAAATACAACATTGACAGAATTCATTACATCCTTTGTTTTAACAGACAACATGAAAAGCCAATGATAATGAGAATAGCGCCGCGACAAACTATTCATGTGGCTTTAATAGAGTTACAGCCATGTCACGTAACGTTGACACACACAGCACTGAGTGTAGGAGTAGCAGCAGCCACACATGCTATTTTGTTTGGTACGTCAGGAGTGGGAGCCATTATTAAAGAGAAAATGACAACAAAAAATGTTAATCTGCATTACCAAAGAAGACACCCCAACTAACACAGCCCAAAGCTCAAAAGACAAGGACATTATTGAAAAGAAAACTCTGAGGAATTTGGTAGTGTGGAAATATTTTGACTATTTAAAGTTTGACAAGAAGCAGAGTAGCGTGCACTTCAATTCCGGTCGAAAGTATGTTTACCACAGAGACGATTAATACCACTAATCTTTTGTACCATCAGAAGCAGTGCCATCCTTTATAGCAAGTACAATGCAGACTTTACAGTCTCAGACCCAGGCAAGTGCTGCACTTATGGGGATTTCTTATGAATTTCTTTTTTTTGCCTTGGAACATTAGCTGACCACAACTGAGTGAATATGTCAATTTGGTTTATGTTCTCCTTCATTTATAATTGAAAGCTGCTTGAATTTGTACTGACAATATATACAGAATATTTTTTTGTCTATTTATTTGTGGGTTTGTTTCCTAACCATTTAAAACAGTTTGAATCCTTCTTTAGATTTTGTATTGTATTAATACCAATTTTATTTATTTGGAACTGACCAAAGAATTTACTCTGTTTCTCCTATAAAACTTGAAAGCTTTAAGAGTTTAGTTTTAGATTTAAGATTTTAAAATCTATTTATTTATTTGGAGTTGACCAACAAATTTAGTGTGTTCTCCTGTAAAAAGCTTTTGACTGATTAGAACGGACACATTTTATTTTGTACTATCTATATCATTTATTAAGAATTGACCAAAGAATTTAGTTTGTGCATTTTGTTTGTGTTCTCCTGTAAGACTTGAAGCTTTTGACTGGTCAGAATTAAGGTTTTAGTTTATAATATATACCTATTTTATTTATCTGAGATACAGTTGTATAATGTTCTATATTACATTTGTCATGTTCAACTTTCGACCGAAAAAAATTAATATTTAAGCCAAAATGAACCTTAAGAAATCTGCACATCTCACTTAGGAGTAAAACTGAACCTTTAAGCTTGACAGAAATAGTGATTTGATTTATATTGTGATATACTGTATATCAATATCGACTGATATGAAAAAATATATTGTGATAAGATTTTTTTTTTCCTTTTCGTCCAGCCCTACTTCCCAGTCCTTCCATTTGCTCTTAAGGCCTTGTTTAAATACAAATATTATGACACCCATTTAGATGATGCCATTATGTGTTGTTTTGTTATTTAATTCTCTTTTTGTTTTTTTATCATTGCCATGCATGGTTGCTGAGTACATGACTTGTGTCATGGAACTTCTGACATCAAAAGGCCGTCACTATAGAACACTATACAACCCTAATTTCTGTTTTGCCCATCCACTGACCTACTGTATAAATCATGGTTCATTTTTTTTAATCAAATTCTTGGGCAAAATTAGCATGTTATGCAGCACACACTAAAATGTACTTAAAGCATGTGACTTAAAAAGAAAACAATAGAATATGACAATAAACCAAACACTAATGATGCAAAACACCCCCCCCCCCCCCTAACCAGCACTCAACTCCACACCCCATTCACAGCATAACTGCCCTGAAAATTGACAGAGAGCTTGAGTCTTAAATAAAGGGTCACATAGGAACAGGAGGCACAGGCCATCACAGATGCCTCTCCAAGTAAAGACAGGAAGAAAAGCAATGGGAAAGAAACATTACTCTCAGATCAACAACTGCCCAGTTCTTAAATAATTGGACTGCAATAGTCCAAATAGATGAATAGACAAGCTGGGTGAATTGTTGATCTGGCCAGCTGAAACTGCTAAGTGTAAGAGATTGCACAGAGACGATTTCAACGTGAGGCTAATAGAAACTTTGCTGTCAAAAAAGTCAACATCATAAGTCTCTGGTGACAGAGAGATGTAACAGGAAAGAACTGAAGAGAAGGGAGTCAGCAACACAGGACCAAAAGGAAGTCATGGGGTGGCATACTGTACCTAGAACATGTGGAAGTAGGTTCCAAGAGCACTAAGGTGGCATATAGGCTCATTAGGTAACATTTCCATGGGGGTATGATATAATTAAGGTACACTTTCAAATTGTATGTGTTGGGGGACAAGGTTTTGGGAGAATGGAGTTCCAGCACAATGATGAACTATTAGGATGATCATGAAGTCAGTTAAAAAGATTAGGGACAGATATTAGGGATGCTATAGTAAGTATAGTGGCGTCTCATATTTCGAACAATTCTAACTGTGAACATTCCAGAGTTTGAATGTTAAATTCAAAAGAAATTTGATCCAGAGTTTGAATGATGCTTCTACATTTGTACTGCGAGCACAGTAAAAAATATGCATCAGAAGATGTTGCTTACGTAGCGAGCATAAGTGTCATCTGTTGTGCACTCAAGTCATTTCTTGCTCTCACTGAGAAAGCATCTCTTGCGTTACACTTGTGTGTTTGCAGTGCTTTTTCACTTTATTTTTGGTGTGTTTGGTTATATACATAACCCATATCTATCAACAATGGCATCCAAGAAGAGTGTGGAAGCCATGAAGCCTATCAGGAAGGTTGTAGTATCAATGATTGAGGTGAAAAATGAACTTACCATGAAGAATGTTTATGTATAGTGACTCCCCTTCCAAACAGTAACCTTTCTCTTCCTCTTGACCAGCCACACAGGACATCAGCGCTCCTCACTAAGGTACAGTAAATGAATTTCTATTTTATTATACAGTATTTACATATTTTATTTGTTGTTTTCATGTTTTAATTCTTTATTTAGGTCATTTAATTGTGTTATTTTTACTTTAAATTATGTGTATTTGCTCTTTAAGTTTATTGAGTTGGTGTTATTTAGGGTCTGGGAACAGATTCATTCACTTTCCATTATTTCTAATGGGGAAAACTGATTCAGGCTTCGAATAATTCAGAGTTCAAAGGATCTCCTGAAACACATTAAGTTTGAAGTACGAGGCACCACCATACTTCATATACAAGGGATACTAGTTTGTATTTAGATGAGAGAGCTGAGGTATAAGAGAAAAGATGATGGGTGGAAAGGGGGGAGGTTAGTGGGTCTTAAAATGTCCTAAAAACTGACTGTAGCTGAAGGAGAAAGATTTGGAATTGGAAGCAATCAAATATTGAATTGATTGGAATGTCTCAGTTTCTCCATTACGAAAAATATCACAGAGTTTACAAATACCCTGAGTAGCCTCAGTGGCATACGATTTAACTCCTGTGTCAACATACAGCCATTATAGACACAGCCAGCTTGCTGGTGAGCTTTGCTGCCACATCTGAGTTTTCTACCATAGTCTTGCCATCTAGTGGATAGCCCTGAAATTTTGATTTCTTTTAGACACCACAGCTTGTGAAAAACAGTGCTACAAACAGTCCATAGTTATGTTGTAATGAAAAAGATATAAAGCTGCTGATGTTTTGAAACAACTAGATTTGTTGCAAGATGAATATTCTGATTATAATGAGATAGTGACAATCATTTGGATGATGTGGAACCTGTAGGCTCTGATACTGAACGCTGCCCCAGAGGCTTTCTTCATCACAAAGTGTCCGACTTGCCATGACAGTCAGGACAATACTACGTGGGCGCTCTGCTGCCCACTAACTGTAAATGGTCACCAGCTTCCAAATGTGTTGTGTGCAACAAGTTTGGACAGTGCAGATAAATGCATTATGTTTACAGAACTCTACGTGGTGCCGTGCTTCAAGGACTCTCATTCAAATGCAGACTTTTAGTCTTGTAGCTTATCAAAATAAAAGTAATTAACAGTTTCTTCACATTTTGAAAGAGTTACTGTTGATAGTAAAACTGTTGCTTTCTAATACATTTCTTTACATGTTTTTTTAATTTTGATAGAGTTCATTATTTATCATACAGGATACACTTATACTGCAGCATCCTGGTAAAAAATGGCAGAGCATCCATCCATCCATTTTCCAACCCGCTGAATCCGAACACAGGGTCACGGGGGTCTGCTGGAGCCAATCCCAGCCAACACAGGGCACAAGGCAGGAACCAATCCTGGGCAGGGTGCCAACCCACCGCAGGACACACACAAACACACCCACACAGCAAGCACACACTAGGGTCAATTTAGAATCGCCAATCCACCTAACCTGCATGTCTTTGGACTGTGGGAGGAAACCCACGCAGACACGGGGAGAACATGCAAACTCCACGCAGGGAGGACCCGGGAAGCGAACCCAGGTCCCCAGGTCTCCCAACTGCGAGGCAGCAGCGCTACCCACTGCGCCACCGTGCCGCCCTGGCAGAGCATTCAATGTGTTAATTGTGTGATACAGAATAATTTGTATTGTATTCCATTCCAGTTATACTTTTCTGAATTAAAGTAACAAATTAATATGTAAATTATTGTGAATTACAATAACGTTAAAAAATAAGATTC
Organism: Erpetoichthys calabaricus; assembly: GCF_900747795.2. Classification (NCBI taxonomy): domain Eukaryota; kingdom Metazoa; phylum Chordata; class Cladistia; order Polypteriformes; family Polypteridae; genus Erpetoichthys; species Erpetoichthys calabaricus. The sequence goes on along the minus strand of NC_041397.2, from coordinate 280,428,858 downwards.
CTAGAATCTATCTTAAAGCATTCTTCCCATTTTGCTGTATTTTGGAGAAGACACATGTTTTCCTGAGAATTTTACTGTATACAGGTGCTGGTCATAAAATTAGAATATCATGACAAAGTTGATTTATTTCAGTAATTCCATTCAAAAAGTGAAACTTGTATATTAGATTCATTCATTACACACAGACTGATGTATTTCAAATGTTTATTTCTTTTAATGTTGATGATTATAACTGACAACTAATGAAAGTCCCAAATTCAGTATCTCGGAAAATTAGAATATTGTGAAAAGGTTCAATATTGAAGACACCTGGTGCCACACTCTAATCAGCTAATTAACTCAAAACACCTGCAAAAGCCTTTAAATGGTCTCTCAGTCTAGTTCTGTAGGTTACACAATCATGGGGAAGACTGCTGACTTGACAGTTGTCCAAAAGACGACCATTGACACCTTGCACAAGGAGGGCAAGACGCAGAAGGTCATTGCTAAAGAGGCTGGCTGTTCACAGAGCTCTGTTGCCAAGCACATTAATAGAGAGGCGAAGGGAAGGACAAGATGTGGTAGAAAAAAGTGTACAAGCAATAGGGATAACCGCACCCTGGAGAGGATTGTGAAACCAAACCCATTCAAAAATGTGGGGGAGATTCACAAAGAGTGGACTGCAGCTGGAGTCAGTGCTTCAAGAACCACCACGCACAGACGTATGCAAGACATGGGTTTCAGCTGTTGCATTCCTTGTGTCAAGCCACTCTTGATCAAGAGACAGCATCAGAAGCGTCTCGCCTTTGGACTGCTGCTGAGTGGTCCAAAGTTATGTTCTCTGATGAAAGTAAATTTTGCATTTCCTTTGGAAATCAAGGTCCCAGCGTCTGGAGGAAGAGAGGAGAGGCACAGAATCCACGTTGCATGAGGTCCAGTGTAAAGTTTCCACAGTCAGTGATGGTTTGGGGTGCCATGTCATCTGCTGGTGTTGGTCCATTGTGTTTTCTGAGGTCCAAGGTCAACGCAGCCGTCTACCAGGAAGTTTTAGAGCACTTCATCCGTCCTGCTGCTGACGAACTTTATGGAGATGCAGATTTCATTTTCCAACAGGACATGGCACCTGCACACAGTGCCAAAGCTACCAGTACCTGGTTTAAGGACCATGGTATCCCTGTTCTTAATTGGCCAGCAAATTCGCCTGACCTTAACCCCATAGAAAATCTATGGGGTATTGTGAAGAGGAAGATGCAATACGCCAGACCCAACAATTCAGAAGAGCTGAAGCCCACTATCAGAGCAACATGGGCTCTCATAACACCTGAGCAGTGCCACAGACTTATCGACTCCATGCCACGCCTCATTGCTGCAGTAATCCAGGCCAAAGGAGCCCCAACTAAATATTGAGTGCTGTACATGCTCATACTTTTCATGTTAATACCTTTCAGTTGGCCAACATTTCTAAAAATCCTTTTTTTGCATTGGTCTTAATTGATATTCTAATTTTCCGACATACTGAATTTGGGACTTTCATTAGTTGTCAGTTATAATCATCAACATTAAAAGAAATAAACATTTGAAATACATCAGTCTGTGAGTAATGAATGAATCTAATATACACGTTTCACTTTTTGAATGGAATTACTGAAATAAATCAACTTTGTCATGATATTCTAATTTTATGACCAGCACCTGTATATAAACGTCTATGCATGGAAGTGTGTGCATCTGTCTGTCAGGCCCATAAGTGCGAAGCTACAGCATGAAGCTGAAAGAGCCGGCAAGGTGGCCCCAAGTTAACAAATCAGAAGAAGAAAGAAATACGAGGCTACAGCATGAAGCTGAAAGAAAGCAACTCTGTTGCCAAAGTGAAACCGTCAAGGAAAGACAAAATCGCTTAGCCGCTAATACACAAGCGAGGAGAGCACATTGGCAAAACGAAACGTCAAAAGAGAGAGAAACTCGCTTAGCCGCTGATAGACAAGAGGGTTGACCACGTCCACAAAACAAAACTGACGATTCTGCATTTCAATTTTTTTTCTGACGATTTCAATATTTTCAAGGAGTCTGGGCTTTTTACAGCATGGGCTTATATAGCTAGTATGGTATAATTGTTGTGTCTGTTTTAGTCATATATGTCATGCAGATGACTGATGAACTTGAGAAGATGCAGGAAACATTCATTTTAATAAACTGAATACTAACAGCTATGTAGATGCACCATCAAAAGATGCCACTAGTTGAAGAGTCCCGCTAACCCTTCATATACATATTTGACAAGAGCTTTGTTGTATACATTGTGAGGTGTTGGGATGGAGGTAATAATCATTACCCAAGGCCTTCATAGCTCCAGGCTCATCTTGGTTTATGTAATTTATTGGAACATTTCCATTTGCTTTTCATCTAAAAATTTCATCAGTTTTTTTTTTCTTTGTTGAACTTTATTTACTTACTTTAGTATTGTTTACTTTTCCAACCATTTTTTTTCCAACTTATCTCATCTAACGTTACATACGTCTTGGTTCTTATGTTTGTTGAATCATTATATTGATCTTTTTTACCTGACCATTTGAATTTTTGAATGATGTCCAAATTTAATGTCAATAATCAGTATTTGTTATTTGAGTTAAATTAGTTAAAACACAGGTGGTCCTATTGAAAGGTTAAAGGTTCAAGTCCCGAAAAATGAAGAATGCCTGGTTAAGATAATGTTAGTAAGTAGTGGCCTGACAGTCGAAAATGCAGCCTATCCAGGGGTGACTAGAAAACAAAATGGCAGCACTGTCTCTTGGGAATGTTTAGCCTAAAAAGTGACAGTTTAAAAGGAAAAACCTACACCAGACAGAAATAGCAGTAGAAGTGAAAGGAATGGTTCTTTGTTGAGAGCAGCAGACATCAAAATGGGAAAGTGAATACAAGTGAGAAGAAATAAATACATGGGCAAGAGAATATCAGGCCTGCCTCGCACACTGTTAATCACCAACCCCATCTATTTAAAGGGGTGCTTGTCTAATGCAGAATGAGTTCATTATATTTTTTAGAGAGTTTTCATTTTTTATTAACAATCCCCATATGGATTTTTATATGTTGCAATATGGTTTGGCATCATTTTGTTCCAGGGTAGTGCCAAGATGTTTTATTCTCCACTCTGTTATATAAATTATGTGAGCAGGATATTCCACTCTGCTATGGTAACATTTTATATTGTGAGACATATGTTAACGCAGATGAACATTTCCTAAATAGGGCTAATGCACTTATTGGACATCATAGAAGTAAAAAAAGATACTTGTGACCACATGGCATTTTGCAAAATGTAATATTCATTAGGCACACATTAAAACATGCATTATGTACCATTTTGAAGGTCAGATGTTTTCAATATTAAACATAAACAAGTTGTTTTACTGATGTTCTGTCCTTTATATTCTTTACTATTAACCAAAAGCTCTCAAAACAGAGGGAGTACCCTAGTGTTGTTCTCACAAGATACCCTGAGGTTCACAGTTATTTGACTTCTTCAGACCTACACAATACACTTAAACAACAATAGCTAACTATCACAACCCTTCACGTATCAATGCAAAAACAATAAGCTACCCCTTTCTTGCATAGCCAATACATAATCCATATTCCTCCTCCTGAATTCAGCAACTTAACTTTGGCCAGACTCTCCTGCACAGAACCCTGACATAAGCCTTACTGGTGAGAGTGAATAGTTTGAAGATAACCCTGTCTCTGAATTCTAAATATTCTGTTCATTGTTTTAACACACCACTGAAGAGGTAAGCTACCAAAGACTAAGGTGTATTGGAATCATCTGAAGGAAAGATAATCTCATCTGTTAGGATGTCCCAACACAAACTCCACAATAGAAGACCCCTAAGGGGGTGGTCAGTTAGCTGAGGTCTCCAGGACTGTCATTGTGCCTGACACTGTGTTTGTCTTTTCCCCTTACAATTTTCATTTACTCGGATGTCAATTAATGGAGAGATGTTGTTGGTTTCCATTGTGTTAATCAGTTTATACTTTGTTTTCTGTGTGTTTTAACAACTCTGTATCTTTACATGTATTCATTTTGAAATTTAACAATGAGTATAATCTGTACTTGCATTTTACCTGAGAATTTATCACAGCACTCTGTGCCTGCACTTAGTAGCTACTTTTTGTACACAATTTCACATAAGTTCCCAAAAAATTACATTGCATATTATTTCACAATTCTGAAACAAGAAACCTCACTAAAATGGCTTTTTTGTTTTAGTTTTTCTGTGGTGTAAAGCAAGCTGTATTGCTCCTTAAGACCAATTCCACTGCCAAAACTGCTGTCTCCTTCTCTGACCTCAATCCAACACCAACCTGATCTTCAAAAGCTACTTCTATGTGGCACCACATGCTCTCCTCTGCTTCATGCACTGCCAATCTGCACATTAACACTGATAATTCCCCCTCACACTGGCCATTTAAATGTTAGAAGTAATTTCATGTCTTCTCACTTTCCACAGTTTATAAGGTGACACAAGCCAGGATCATTCCAGAGGCTTGCTCGTGACCAGACACTTAAGCCAATGGATTTAAGCTGTGGACAGGTACTACCAAAGCGGCAACAGATATGTGGTCTTTAACAGCATGGTCTATACCACAATACATTTTGCCATGCTTTTGAACACGGAGAAGAAAATATATGACTTAATGGTGTACATTTTGCGAAGCAAAACTCTTGTGTTTCATACAAATCGTTTCACACATTACTACTAAAGGCCTTTCAACAGTACCCGAAACCTTAAGGAATCGCCTCCACCCAAGGTGTTTAATTGCTTCTCAGCTACTCTGTCAAGGTAACTTATTCTTCCAACCAACTGGAGTCAGACACATAAGATACTTTCATATCTGTCTCTTTAAGGAAGGTGCTTCTGCAAGGTTCAGAAATTACATTTAATGTTCTTCTTTTCTTCTGAAAATCACTAGCTGATATCATTAGCTGATATTAATGTTTTTCTGGCCTTAATGAGAACAATTTGGACAATGCCCTGCCTAATCCACCTGAGTTTTCAAATAGCTTCCCTAAATCTGTTTGAAGCCATGTAATTTTCATAGACATAATCTATCAGGATAATTTTGAAACTGCTTTGTTTTAATGTGCTTTGCGAAATTATGTTTAATTAAAATGATGTGAATAGTCAAATTTGGGGACTCTTTTACTAACGCTGCATTGAAGATTTTTTCTTTGCACCCAGCAACTTCCCTCAGTCTTGGTATCCTGTCTTGAAGGTTACCACCAACCTTTTGGCTACAACCTTTTCATATGGACTTGATGAGAGTTTGTATCAACTCCAATGAGAGCTACTTGTCTTTAAATACAGATAAAACAGAGATGTTAATTGTTGGAGGGAATGACGCTGATCATAACAATATTTTGTCATCATTTAACTCAGTTGGAATCCCAATCAGCCCGTAATCTAGGAGTTATCTTTGACTCTAGCATGTCATTTAAAGCGCATATTACAAACTTGTCCAAAACATGTTTCTTCCATCTTAAAAATGTTAGGAAATTAAGACGCTTTCTAAATAAACAGGATTCTGAGAAATTAATTCATGCATTTATCTCTAGTAGGATTGACTACTGCAATGTGGTGCTCACTGGATGTTCAAACTGTTCTTTATACAGCCTCCAGTGAATACAAAATGCGGCTGCAAGAATTATTACAAGAACAAGAAAATACGAACACATAACTCCAGTTCTTAAATCCTTACACTGGCTCCCAGTTAAGTTTAGGGCAGATTTCAAAATTCTTCTTTTAACATATAAAGCATTAAATGGCCGAGGTCCAGCTTACTTGTCTGAACTTATCATGACTTACAAACCAGGGCGCACATTAAGATCTCAAGATGCTGGTCTGCTTATGGTTCCAAGGATTAATAAAATAACAATGGGAGGTCAAGCTTTTAGTTTCAGGGCCCCTAAACTGTGGAATGGTCTGCCTGCTACTATAAGAGATTCCCCTTCGGTCTCAGCTTTTAAATCCCAGCTGAAGACTCACTACTTCAGTTTAGTATATCCTGACTAGAGCTGCTGATTAACTGTATAGACTGCATCTCTGTTGTTAGTCATTAGCACTAAAACATAAGTAACATGATAGTTAGAATTGAATACTAACCCTCACCTATTCTGTTTCTCTTCTCTGTACTCAAATGTGGCACTTGGTGCCACGGCCCACCTGCCAAGTTGTTTTGCCTGCCTAAGGTAAAGTCATCTCTGATGGAGGATCGCAGGAATTGTGAGAAAGAGGGGTCCTTCCATCGGATTGGCTGGCCCAACACTGTTTCAGCCGTGGAATGGCCAAATGGGGGAGGCAGCTTGATGGATGAGGTCTCCAGGAGTCTAAAATTATCCAAATCTTATTATGTGATATCATCTACTGTTACATTCTGCTCTGTACTTCTAAAAAATTTTTAATTTTTTATTGAGGATTTGTTCTGTTCTGTGTATTGTATTGTATTGTATTGACCCCCTTCTTTTGACATCCATTGCACGCCCAACCTACCTGTAAAGGGGTCTCTCTTTGAACTGCCTTTCCCAAGGTTTCTTCCATTTTTTCCCTACAAGGGTTTTTTTTGGGAGTTTTTCCTTGTCTTCTTAGAGAGTCAAGGCTGGGGGGCTGTCAAGAGGCAGGGCCTGTTAAAGCCCATTGCGGCACTTCCTGTGTGATTTTGGGCTATACAAAAATAAACTGTATTGTATTGTATTGTAACTCCATTTCTCTCACCTCACTAAAATGAGTGAAGCTTTCGAGAAGGATAGACTTGAACTGCTCCCAAACTAATGTTATTTGACATTTCTAAAATGGTGGTACCTACCCATTTGGAACTATGATGGAGTGCAACATTAAATAAACTGACAACTCAGTGCCTCTTTTTACCAAAGATACAGAGAGTCTGGGAACAAAATCAGTTATTGATCTTAGGTGCTGAGTGCTTACTGGTACACTTTATACCATAAGCCACCTTGAATTCTTCATTTTTTCCCATATTTATTCAGATAACATGACACAAAGGTAAAAAGAAGGTTAAAGACACAATGTTTCAGTTGTATAGCTTTAATCAGGTGTGCAACTAAAAAAGAAAGAACAGGTAATACATATAGGAGGGGAAGAAGGAGAAAAAGGCCAGGGCAGATGAAAAGCAAAAATTTGATAGTAAATGAGAAAAGGTTCTTTTATGATAAAATGAAAGGAGAGATTAAAAGTTAGCTGGTCATTAAGACCTGGAGAAGTATGTGATCCCAGGCCAAGAATGAGTTTAGCTTCTTTGAAAAGTGTCTTTGAGGTCCTTTAAGAGAACACAAACAGAGATATCAGTATGTTTATGATCAGCAGGTTGTTCTACAATAGGCTTTGTATGGTCTTTGATTTTAATGGCTCAGATGTTATTCCTAAAACAGTCTGCTGGCCATCTTCCTGTTTCACCTATGTAGATGGTTAGATACCTGCTTTAGGAAATGCATTAAATAACATTTTTAGATTTGCAATAGGCCCATTGTTTAATATTGACTATTTGCAAGTGACATAGCAGCTCCTGTTACAGCTCAAAGTGCCTAAGGAGTTCAGCTGTCATCTGTGAAATGAGAAGCAGACGAGAAGTTTGTGTAGGTTAGGTGGACGACAGAAGGAGATCAAGGGAGAGTTAGGAAAAAGGCTCCTTTGGAAAGTTTAGTCTTCAAAATGGGGACATTTTGTTTGAAGACCTGAGGGAGTGATAGAATATTGGGGTGGAATGGAAGGACTACAAAGGATGCTGGTTTTATTATTGGGGTTTACAGGAATTTCTTTGCAAATGCACACTGATGCAGCCCTACGCTAAACTGCAATAATATGCACAGTAACATAATTTCTTCTATTGAGGGTGTTTTAAGTGCATGCACACTATAAGCTGTGTAATAGTTTTCTTCATAATATTGTGTCAGTTAGTTGGATGAATGACACTTTCAAACACAGGGCCTATTCTAATCATAAAGATGCAGATATGAATGCAGCTTCTTTGGAAACGTGTGACACAATTACTTCCTTCAATTCCACTCAAAGTATTTTTCTGAAAGATAATTCTTAATCACTTTTAACTCCCAGAGGGATCCTTGAAAATAACATTTAATTTTGACTGTAATGGATACCTATTTTTAGTATAGATAGACATATATTTTGTGTGAATATTCATTCATTTTGGATCTCAGCAAGAAATTGACTTAATAGCAGCAAACTGGGTTGACATGTATGAATTTTCTGAAAGGCTACCATGTGTGTGTTACATATTTATTCATGCACTTGTCATTGTGTTAAATATTTGAATAGAATATGCATTTTCCAATTCATGAAATGGATCTTATCCATGGACTGATATACTGTACTCTAATTTTCAGTTGTCATTTTTGTTTAATCTTTTGTTATGACATAAATATCTAGTATTTAAGCAGTATCCAATGAAAAACACATCCCTATTCAGCTCTGAATTAGTCAATCAACACTTACTTTATGTAAAATCCCTGACAAGAGATAACATTTCAATGTGGTTTACAATGAAACAAATTACATAAATGTTAAAGTACTAGAAAAAAACATAACAAGAACAAGATTACAGGGTAGAGATGAACTATGGTTTTAAAAAATTTAGCAAGCAAGTAGTCCGGGCCTGAAAACAGCAGAGTAGTTTCAGATTATGAATAGTGAAAAACAGAACGCTGAAAGTTGTAAATAAAGTAACAAACGTACAGTAATAGCAAAATGACAAAAGGTGGGTCTTTAACCTCAATAATACATATTAATAATAATACATTTTATTTATATAGCATGTTTCCCATGCTCAAGGTGCTTCACAGAGTCTCACAAGGAAACATCAGGTATATGTAACATTGAATATATATGTTTCCTGAATAGAATACTGAAACAGATAGATATAGGGTATAAAAAAGCATCCATATTACTAACCGAGAATGGTAAACCAGAAGGCACGGACCCAGGTACACGGCGATAGACGCAGGAGACATAGTGCGCAGGCGCCTACAGCGCGCGTCTCATAAATCGCAAGCGAAGTGTGATCCAGTCACGGCTCAAACACGAAAGAGCTCAACTAACGAAGGAGTCATGGCTCAAAAACGAAATAGCTCACCTAACGCCACACAGAAAAGAGGATTCTGCACTGCACCCCAGAGTCAAACGGAAGACGCTACGGAGTCCGCTACGGAGTCCGCAAAGGTCCACAAAGATAGTACGGAAGGCGCAAGAAAGTACGAAAGGCACAGGCGACCTACAACGCGCTTCTGAACTAAACATCCACACTACACAGCATGGTCCGGGTAATAAGAATAAACGAACTCTCCGTATTAAACGTACGGCATCCTCACACGTACAAACCATATAGCATATGTGAATCACATTACAGTGATGCATTATTAACAGTACAACCACCCACCTGGATAAAATCAATGAACGCAGGCGCCTACAGCGCGCGTCTGAAATGTCGCAAGCAAAGCAGGCACGGCTCCAAAAAGAAAGAGCTCGACTGACGGGGCTACAAAAACGAGCCTGCCTGGATAAAAAAAATGAACGCAGGCGCCTACAACACGCTTCTCAAACAACGCAACCACGAAACATCTCAACTAACGGACATACAGAAGCGAGCCCGCCTGAATCCAATTAATGAACGCAGACGCCTACAACGTGCCTCTCAAACAGCAGAGTCATTAGATAAACGGCAAAGAAAGGAACGACAAACGGCCGCTAAACAATTCCGCCAATTAGCTGACAACACATTCTGTAATGAGTCCACTATTAGTGAACATTCATTAGGATTAATGAATATCATTTGCTGTCATTGTCATTCACTTAACTTCCCTGAAGAAACAACTAATGAGTTTACACGTTGTTGTCAAAAGGGTCAGGTTAGACTGCCTCCTTTAAATGAATATCCTGAATATCTACGGAAGCTTCTAACTAACAATGTACCCGAAAGTAAAAACTTTATGGACTGTATTAGATCCTATGATAGTTCATTTGCTTTTGCATCTACAGGGGTAAATATCAGGCCACCAGCTGACAATGGCCCATACTGCTTTCGCGTATGTGGACAAATATTACATCGGATTGGAACAGTGCACCCTTAACCAAATCACAAACGCAAATATGCACAAATCTACGTGTTAGATCCAGATGACGCAATCTATCAACGAATGAACCTTCCTGAAAACAAGCAATGCACAGAGCTGATAATGAGAAACGTCACTGAAGTCATAAACAATAACCCATTAGCTAAGTCTATAAAAATGCTACATGAGGTTGAAAGAGAGGCCAATACAAAAGCAGAAGCAGACAAGTTCTGACCTGGAATGACCTTTTACACTTAAACGACGCCAATTTCCCATTAAACCTGCATTTGCCATGACAATCAACAAATCCCAAGGACAAACCATGGACAGAGTTGGCATATACCTCTCTGAGCCTGTATTTGGACATGGGCAACTTTATGTTGACTTCTCAAGAGTTCGGCGTTCATCTGACATTAAAGTTAAAGTTATAGATACTCCATACCAAGGAAAACTCATTCAAGGACAACACACCATCTTTACTACAAATGTTGTGTATAAAGAAATATTCCAATACATCTTTCTAATGTGCCATGCTATGGGTTCTTTACTTCCTTTGTTCGTCATCTACACCTTTACACTCCAATATACATACATACATCAATGTATTTCAGGTTACCCAACACCAGGGGTTGGCGAGCGAAGCGAGCAGGGGGTGGAGCCCCCTAGTTAAATAGAATAAAAGACAATGAATCAAAGTAAAATACTAAATTTAATACTAAAAGAAAAGCCTGAACAAATAACATCATTTGTGATTTAACAGACACACAAATTATACTGAGCATCAGGACAGAGAGTTAGACTGAAAGAGGAGGCAGAATGTCAGGTTAAGTGAAAACACTTAACAACACTTTTTGTTAAAATTTGCATTAAATTTGCATTTCTTACACTTTTTCAGCCTTTTTATTGTATATATAGTTTATGGAATCATCTGACTCAATGACATTTCCAAGACAGTCACATAAACAGAGAATAGAAACCAGTAGTGTGAATGAGCCTTTCCAGAAAGTTGCAAAAGTATTTGCAGAAATTAGCAAATACTATCAGTACTAATTACATGGCTGTGATCTTTGCTTTAAGTGATTACACACACGTATAGGCCATTATGTTCATATTTCCATATATGTATTGTGCATTTACAGTATACATCCATTTTAAAGAATTTTAGCTTGTACTGGCAATACATGACACTGCATGAGCTGCAGATCAAAGCCCTTTTCAAATGTAATCATCCAGAGAGAAACAAGAAGCATGATTAGTGCTGAACACAAAGCATAGAATCTCTACGATAGACAAGAACTAGCATACCAGTAGTTAAAGAGGGAAGAACAGGCAAATACTGAACTGTATGGTTTATCAGACAAATGTTGTAAATAATATCTGAATAAGGTGATAAAAGTGGCAGCTATCACACCTTGTCTCTTCCATGTTATAACATCTGAGGCTGTCTTGCTGAAAATCATCAAGACTTTGAACCTTTTCTCTGAGCGAAACCAGCTGGACACAGATGAAACGCAATGATCAAAGCAACAGATAAGAAACTTACCCATGTCTATACCAGAGGACCTTGGTCTCATGAAGATGATAATAACATTCTTTTTGTCTCAAAATCTGCTTGTATTGTTGTTTTATCACATTACTAGATCACCTCTGATGTACGTCTAACATAAACGTTACAGATATAACCTCCAACGATCTTTTCTTAAAAGGCAATAAGAAGAAATCTCACTGTCTTTATTGTACTCCATGTATTCAACCCTAGGGGCTTCTAATGGCATGTTGCTTGCTGATGGGGACTGTCTTCTATTTTCACTCCTTTATTTCAACCCAGTTTACCACTATTAGAGGACTTTAGAAAGCATTTTTATGCCCTTAAAGGACCACGGCTAGACAAGAAATGATTAACCCAGCACTCAGCAATGCTGAAATCAATAATCAGACAGGAAAACTGAATTTAAAGTTTTGCTTAAAAATTATATTTATTTGCTTATTGACTAATCATAGCAAATATAAGCAATGCAAAGAAATGTACAACCTGGATGACTTCATGCAGTTGTCATTCAGCCCCAGATGACATTACCCAGATGGCCCAGTTCCTTAGATTATAGATTATATAGTCTTATTGGAAAAGTGGAAAGAAAAGTTGTCTTGCTGGAGACAGAGCTCCATGGAAAGAGTCCAGCAGCTAAGCTGAAAGAAAGTATCATATAAATGTCCATGGCTCCTCTCAAAGTATCAGAAAGGCAAATGAACCAAATGAACCAAACACTCCCTTCTTGCAACCTAGCACCAATTTAACTAAAACTAAAAACTAAACTGAAAACTTAACTTTTTAAAAATAAAAAGTTCTAATAAAAGGCAGCCTCTCTCTCCTCCTTTCTCACCCAAATTAAGCACACGCACATACACTTGGCTTACCGTCCACTGGCAAAGTTATCACAGCAAAGTTATCACAGAAGCTCAAAGTGGATTCCCATGGGAATATAAAGCTTCATTAAGGGTACTGTGCCCGAGCATAATTGTCCTCCTTCCCTACTCCCCAGTTGGCCTGCACTCACACTGTGCTTTAACGTTCTGGCCTGGGCACGCTTTTGTTATCACTATGTGACTTTGTGTAAATCCAATATAAGATCCGAACATGTAGTGACACCATGCATGTCAATATGAGTTTCCTTATTTTGTGTTTTTTTTTTTGGAGCCTATCGCAGGTGGCTGGGGGGGCGACCTGGCCAGGATGCCCCGGAGGACCGGAGGAGGACTTACGCCCCCCCCCCCACCCACGTGGTGGCTATGGGGACCACGGGTACAGAGCTTTGAACCTCAACCCTGTAGGGGCCTGTGGTCACTGCCAGGGGGCATCCCAGTGCCTTGGGAGCCCTGGACCTCAGCACTTCTGCCACACCCGCAAGTGCTGGGGGGAAGAGGATCGGGGACACCCGGAGTATTTCCGGGTGCGCAGCCAGCACTTCTGCCACACTGGGGAGTGCCGGTGGAAGATTGTCGGGAGGCACCTGGAGCACATCCGGATGTGTATAAAAGGGGCCGCCTCCCTCCATTCAGGGGCTTGAGTTGGGTGGAAGAAGGACAAAGTCTGTGAGGAGGCAAGGAGGTAGCCTGAAGAAGTGAGGCATTTGTGTTGTTGGCTGGGACTTTTGGGGACTTAAGGAGTTTGTGTTGCACTTATAAATATGGAGTTTTATAATAAACGTAAGTTGGGTGACTTCAACATGTCTGCCTGTCTGTGTCCAGGTCATCTTCCACAAGTCGTTCAGGGGAGGGTAATGCTCTACCGTCAGATTTATTGAATTTGCAGTGCAGAGTTTTTCTGTGAATTGTGCTGCATGTATGAGAAGCTTTTTACAGAGACAAATTATGTTAAGGGAGGAATTTGCAGCTTTTCTTGAAAACTACAATTCAAGGTCATCTATATTGTGAGAATAAAACCTGTTAACTTACATGGTATAGAATCAAATGACATTGCATTATTGACATCATGTCTGTGTTCTGTGCTCAGGTATATTTAGCGATCACACTGTTCATGAATCCTACTGAACCAGGCCCACCTCCTCTAAGCAAGTCAGAGCACGATATGGCTGGTCCGGCATAGAGCGCTCAGACTAGTCAAACGAAGTAGGCTTTGTGGGAGTTACATGTGGACAAATGTGCTCTGGCATGGAACAAATTGCTAGTGTGAGTACACCCTAAGCTGCAAACAGACAAGCTATAGAAAAGATCCTAAGTTTCTCATTTGGATTTAGATAGATAGGTAGATAGATAGATAGATAGATAGATAGATAGATAGATAGATAGATAGATAGATAGATAGATAGATAGATAGATAGATAGATAGATAGATAGATAGATAGATAGATAGATAGATAGATACTTTATTAATCCCAAGAGGAAATTCACATACTCCAGCAGCAGCATACTGATAAAGAACAATATTAAATTAAAGAGTGATAACAATGCCAATAACAATGCAGGTATACAGAAAGACAATAACTTTGTATAATTTTAACGTTTACCCCCCCGGGTGGAATTGAAGAGTCGCATAGTGTGGGGGAGGAATGATCTCCTCAGTCTGTCAGTGGAGCAGGGCGGTGACAGCAGTCTGTCGCTGAAGCTGCGCCTCTGTCTGGAGATGACACCTTTTAGTGGATGCAGTGGATTCTCCATTATTGACTGGAGCCTGCTCAGTGCCCGTCGCTCTGCCACGGATGTCAAACTGTCCAGCTCCGTGCCTACAATAGAGCCTGCCTTCCTCACCAGTTTGTCCAGGCGTGAGGCGTCCCTCTTCTTTATGCTGCCTCCCCAGCACACCACCGCGTAGAAGAGGGCACTCGCCACAACCGTCTGATAGAACATCTGCAGCCTCTTATTGCAGATGTTGAAGGATGCCAGTCTTCTAAGGAAGTATAGTTGGCTGTGTCCTTTCTTACACAGAGCATCAGTATTGGCAGTCCAGCCCAATTTATCATCCAGCTGCACTCCCAGGTATTTATAGGTTTGCACCCTCTGCACACAGTCACCTCTGATGATCATGGGGTCAATGAGGGGCCTGGTCCTCCTAAAATCCACCACCAGCTCCTTGGTTTTGCTGGTGTTCAGTTGTAGGTGGTTTGAGTCGCACCATTTAACAAAGTCCTTGATTAAGTTCCTATACTCTTCTTCCTGCCCATTCCTGATGCAGCCCACGATAGCAGTATCGTCAGCGAACTTTTGCATGTGGCAGGACTCTGAGTTGTATTGGAAGTCTGATGTATATAGGCTGAACAGGACCGGAGAAAGTACAGTCCCATGCGGCGCTCCTGTGTTGCTGACCACAATGTCAGACCTGCAGCTCCCGAGACGCACATACTGAGGTCTGTCTGTAAGATAGTCCACGATCCATGCCACCAGGTATGAATCTACTCCCATCTCTGTCAGCTTGTCCCTAAGGAGCATAGGTTGGATGGTGTTGAAGGCGCTAGAGAAGTCCAGAAACATAATTCAGCATATAGATGATGGCATCCTCCACTCCCACCTTCTCCTGGTATGCGAACTGCAGAGGGTCGAGGGCGTGTTGAACCTGTGGCCTCAGGTGGTGAAGCAGCAGCCTCTCCATGGTCTTCATCACATGTGACGTCAGAGCGACAGGCCGGAAGTAGTTCAGCTCACTTGGACGTGATATCTTTGGGACGGGGGTGATGCAAGATGTTTTCCAAAACCTCGGGACTCTCCCCTGTTCCAGGCTCAGGTTGAAGATGCGCTGTAGAGGACTCCCCAGCTCCGATGCACAGACCTTCAGCAGTCGTGGCGATACTCCATCTGGACCCACTGCTTTGCTGACACAAAGTCTCCTCAGCTCTCTGCTCACCTGCGCTGCTGTAATTGTGGGTTGGGGGAAACTCTCTCCTATGCTGGTATCAGCAGAAGGATGGGTGGAGGGTGCAGTACTCCGAGGTGAGAGTGGGTTAGGGTGGTCAAACCTGTTTAAAAAGTTGTTCATCTGGTTTGCTCTCTCCACATCTTTCTTGATGGTGGCACCCTGCTTCGAGCTGCAGCCAGTGATGATCTTCATCCCATCCTACACTTCCTTCATGCTGTTGTTCTGCAACTTCTGCTCCAGCTTTCTCCTGTACTGCTCCTTCGCTGCCCTGAGCTGGACTCGGAGTTCCTTCTGCACGCGCTTGAGCTCATGCTGATCACCGCCTTTAAAAGCCCTTTTCTTCTGGTTCAAAAGGCCCTTGATGTCACTTGTAATCCATGGCTTGTTGTTAGCATAGCACCATACTGTTCTTACTGGAACTACAATGTCCATACAGAAATTGATGTAGTCAGTAGTGCAGTCAACAACCTCCTCAATGTTCTTACTATGTGACCCCTGCAGGATATCCCAGTCCGTAGTTCAGCTTCCACAGAAAATATTTCACTCATTCATTTACCTGAAATCTGTCACTTAACGTATCCCCCTTACAACATGGGCCCTGTTTTAATTTCTTAATAAAAAAACAATGATAAAATTATTTCTGTATCTTCCTATCGTTTATACATACATGCATACATACATACTCTACTATATTTAGGCTAATATAGTAGTAAAGCAAACCTCAATATGACTGTTTCCGTTAATAAACTTTTAAAGATGAATGACACTCAGAATTTTGTCCTAGTACTGTCACAACACAGAGCTCCACACTCCTCATCTTACTTGTGTTATCATGACATTGTAATGGGGCGGACTTTGGCATCAGATGGTGAATGACATCAGCTCGCGGTCAGCAACAGTATAACCTGGCATTACAGTATTCAAATGAGCAACTTCTGTGCGAGGTGCAGGGGAGCCTATAAAAAGTGTGAGTCTGCCATAATCACATGATCACCATTCTAGTGTGGCTAAAACTAGCCAACATTTTAAAGATAGTGTGCTACCAAAAAGAGTGATGTAATCATCAAGAATCATCTGGGTCAGCAATAGCAAGCATCATGCAGCACTACAATGTTAACTTCCTGTAAGCAACAGCGAACAACTTCAAGACAATCTGAATAAAGATATGAGAACTAAAAAAAGATGGTCAATCAATTTTAAATTTAAACAAAATAAAATGGATGCAAAAAGTATTCAGACCACGTCACTTTCGGCACACTTTATTGTGTTGTAGATTTAGTTTTAAATACATAAAGTTGCCCTATTTGCCTATCAATTCGTACTTAATAATCTATACTGATAAAATTAAAACATATTGTCAGAAAGTTTTGCAAAATTATTAAAAATCAAACCTGAAATCTAGCATTTACACAAGTATTCAAACTCTTTGCTATGACACTCCAAATTGTGGTCAGGTACATAATGTTTGCTTTAATTCTCTTTGATATGTGACTATAACTTGATTGGAGTCCACTTGTGTCAAACTGAATTGACTGGACATTGTTTAGAAAGACACCCATCTGTGTTCATAAGATCCCATATAATTCACACTTCATGTCAGGGCAAAAATGAATCCATGAACTTCAAGGAACTCTATACCTCCATGATCAAATTGTGGTGAGGCATAGATCAGGACACAAGTATAAAGCCACTTCTAAAGCTTTGAGTGATCCCATGAGCACAATAGCCTCAATAATTGTCAAGTGGAAGAAGTTTGAAACCACCAGGATTCCCTTTAAAGTTGCCAAACTGATTAACTGGGCAAGATAGGCCTTGGTCAGGGAGGTCACTAAGAACCCAACGGTCACTCTAAAAGAGCTTTAGAAATCCTCTACTGAGATAGGAGACTGTGACAGAAGGATGGTCATCTCAGCAGCACTCTATCAATTAAGTAAAAGGCATCTGACAGCCTGCTTGGACTCTGAGGAAAAAGATGCTCTGGTCTGTTGAGAGGGCACTTGAACTCTTTGGGCAGAACACCAAGCACTATCTCTGGTGAAGACAAGGCATTGCTCATCACCTACTTAATAAGTACCATCCGTAAGAAGTATGGTGGTAGCAGCATCATGCTATGGGGGGTACTTCTCAATCTCAGGGACAGAGAGACAGATCAGAATAGAGGGAAGGATGAATGCTGCCAAATACAGAGAGGTCATTGAAGAAAACCTGCTCGAGAGTTCTTGCAGCCTTAGACTGTTTCAGCATGTCAATGACGCAAAGCATACAGCTAAGACAATACTGGAGTGGCTTCAGGACAAATATGTGATTATCCTTGTTTGACCCATTCAAAGCCCGGACTTAAACTCCACGAAACAGCTCTGTAGAGTCCTGAGGTCTGCAAGTCACAGACACTTCCCATCCTATCTAATGGAGCTTCAGAGGAGATGCAAAGAAGAAAGAGATAAACTGCCTAAAACCAGATTATGCAAGACTTCTAGGGACCTACCCAAGAAGATTCGGAGCAGTAATTTCTGCCAAAGGGACTGAGTTCAGAATGAAATGTCTGAATACTTGCATGAATAAGAGATTTCAGTTTTTGATTTTTAATAAACTTGCAAAACTTTTTGAAAGCAGGTTTTCACTTTATCATTATGGTTTATTGAGTGTA
The DNA here is from genome assembly GCF_900747795.2 of Erpetoichthys calabaricus. Classification (NCBI taxonomy): domain Eukaryota; kingdom Metazoa; phylum Chordata; class Cladistia; order Polypteriformes; family Polypteridae; genus Erpetoichthys; species Erpetoichthys calabaricus. The sequence goes on along the minus strand of NC_041397.2, from coordinate 280,410,729 downwards.
CGTTGTTGTGCAAAAGTGGCAAATTTATCAACTTAAAATAAAATCTACAGTACAATAAAGTTGAGAAAGTGAATGGGTCTGAATACTTTCTGAGTCCACTGTATTAAGGAATGAAACAAGCAGGAAGCACTACTTTTCCTTACATTGGCTACAACATTACAAATGTCACCCATGCGTGTCAGAAGTTCACAATCCGGTTTCTTCACAAGTATTTGATAGCGCCTCAAGCTGAGAGGGGGCACTGGCCTAACTACCTTTTCTTCTTTTTCCTGCACAGCTCAGAGAAACCACCCATTGAAGGCAACTGGGCCATAAAAATGAGAAGCCCCAGAATGAGGTGCCACTACAGGTTTAAGCAACCTTAGGAGAGCAGTGCCACAGTCTGCTCATGAACTTCATGTGATAGCACTTAAAACTAGCACAAATGTTGCAGGGCAGCCTTTTTTTACTTCTTTTTGAAGGCCATTGTTTATGTTTTCATGGCAAGTAAACAGAGACAGCTGGGATGGCATCCTAAAAATCCATTGTTGTATCAGCCTGTTATTCATTTGAATGACCACACAAGACACTTTTCAACTAACATTATAAAACACAAGATCTTCCAATACTTTTTAGGCTCTTCTATTTTTTTTCTTTATTTTAGAAGAAATGTATTCCAGTTGTAACTGTTTACTTTTATATGACCACAATTTTTCCTTTTTTAATCACTCAAAATTAATCTCAGTGATCTTGTGGGTGAAAGTTTTGTTTTTATTTTTCCTTCTATTTAAACTGTGGCAAAATAAGTAGTGTTACTTTTCAGTATATCAGTTAAGTGTTACTGACATTACTGAATTTCCATCCATCCATCCATCTTCCAACCCACTGAATCCAAACACAGGGACACGGGGGTCTGCAGCAGCCAATCCCAGCCAACACAGGGCACAAGGCAGGAACCAATCCCGGGCAGGGTGCCAACCCACTGCAGATTACTGAATTTACCTTTATAATTTAAATGATGGAAAATAAAAGCAGATCTTGCTTTTTAGATCCTTTAGTTAGGCTGTTCATTTTTTTCTCAGCACTATTTTATGCTGCACAGGATTCTAATTTCTGCCCATTACCACATCCATTGTGCCACTCCTTGTCACATAAACAGTTTTCCAAATCATGTTGAACATTGAATTACTGCTTAAAATTTGTCATCATTTATGCCATTTTATAAAAAAAAAGTATGAGCCACAAACCGACTGAAACAACTAAATCCAGTGTTTAAACATATTCTGCTGTGTAATAATTGCGGAGTACAGGTGTGCAATTTGCATAATGACAGACTGTGACCAATCAGTGATCACAACATCACCATGACCTCTTCGAGAAATTCCTGGGTCATTATGGCTTCTTTTTCTGATTGTATCCTGGAGAACAGGAGCCAATCGACCCTAGCAACTTTATAGTTGATTTAAGAAATCTTTGGAATAAATATATTGGGAATAAATTAGGCTCCACCTCTCATGGGAAAAACTTTCCTACATCTTCACAGAAAGCAGTTATGGAGCCCAGGTGAGAGTTTTGTATGAATGCCCCAGTCCATGGAGTGAGCAGTCAATTAGACAATTCATCTGCTTTTATACTTTACTTTACCTTACCTAATACATTACGTCATCTGATTCTTCACATGCAGAACTTTATCATTTCCTCCAATCAACTAACGTCACCAATAATTTCTGACTCATGTCGATTCTTCCATTATTCTGAACACAGAGGGATATTTTGTGAATTGTCCTATTGAACTTAGCATTGCTTCATAGAAGGGGTGGATATCACCCCTATCAGTTTATCTTCACTTTCTGTAAAAGATTATTATATACTAGCAAACCCGCGGTGTACCATACGCCGCATAATCAGGCCACTTTTTTAATGATTTTTAAGCACAGGGAAAAAATTAACATTTGAAAAATCCGGAGGAGAGGGGAAGGATGCCCATTATGCCCCATTCGTCATGCTAGTCTGCTGATTTGTCATTCAGTAACTTGTGAGTAGTGATGGGCGGGGTGAAGCCTTGAGAAGCATCAACACGTTTGAAGCAATTGTGTCGGAAATCGTATAGAAGCTTCGAAGCATTTGACACTCACCTGTCACGTGACACCTTCTGGCCATTTTCATTAACGTAACAGAAACTTATGATACACTTCAATGACGTCTGTTAAAAGTCGTATTGCTTTTATTTTTTCATAGGTACAGACTGACAACGAAGAGAAGGGTTCGTCAGTAGCTTCTATTTTCTGATGTCTAAAAAATATAAATATAACTAATGCCGACAGGCAGAATGCACTATACGATAGCAAGAGTTAAACAAAATAAGACGCCTCACCTCATGCATTCCCGGCTCTTTCAATTAGTATTTACTTTTCCACTGTATCATTATAATCGCTCCTGTTATTAGTATTATAATTAACCCTGATCTTTTCTTGAGATCACATTTAATAGCCTTAAATGTTTTGTTTGGTCTGTCTTAATTAAAATGGAGTAGACAGAAAATAAAGGTTTATCCCTGTACTTTGCCATGATATAGGTAAGCACATTTGAGAAAGAAAATGTGAAATCCTTAAATCACAGATGTCATTATTCGATCAAGTATTAAAATCTGCAGTGCTTCGAAAGCTCAACACAGTGTCGAAACCTTAGTATAGAACGGCCCATCACTACCTGTGAGTCACGTAGAGTTTTGATTGTTGTTTGCGATTCTGGCCAGTTTTCGCGTACTGAGTTGTTCGGGAGTCACAGTTGAGAAACAGTTTTTTAATGTCTTTTAAGCACAGGGGAAAAAATGAACATGTGCCCCGGTGCATTGTTTAACTGCCTTGTGGCAGTGTAGTAGTATGGCTGCTTTGTAGTAAGGAGACAGTGGAAGATTGTGGGTTCACTTCCCGGTTCGTCCCTGTGTGGATAGCAAATTATCCGCGACAAACAAACTGTTTTACATGCTGCAAACCAATCCGTGCCGCTTTTTCAATGTTTTTTAATCCTTCGAGTTGCTAATTAACTAACTAACACCCACTCACTCAGCTTGTGTAAAAAAAATGCGCCCGTTCTTTCGTCATTTTGTTGCAGCCTATCAAAGACTTTGTGATCATGTTTTGTAGACTCAATATATATTGGCTTTTCACTCAGCGCGAGGGCGCGCATTCATCTCGGATTATTATATCTTGCTAGACTAATCTGCTACACGGCTGCGTTTGAAAAACCGACTTATCCCGGATGAGTTTCACCGGCATTAATGATTAGGAATCTGGTTGGAACAAAACCCTGCCGCCATAGGGGTTCACCAGGACCGAGTTTGGCAAACACTGCTGAACACAGACAAATCCGACTCAGGTGAGGAGTAGGGGCGGGCAAAGTAGTTGGAGCTATTGATTATTCAGTATTGTTTGCCTGGGTGTCTGATCTGCTCAACAGGATTATAAATAAAAGGAAAACAATGTGAAGGCAATGTCACAGGTGATCCTGTGGTATAGCGGGTCCACAGCTCCCCTTCAAAAGCCCATTTTTAAATAAATAATCATCGCACTCACAGTGTAGACTCGTGCTTCGGGCATTTCTCCCCTGTGCAGTGTGTGAGTGAGCGCGGCTCTCTCTTGTGCTGCCTGTGTGTGCCTCTGTCTCTCTGTGGCGCTGCCTCTGTGTGTGTGCGTGGCTCTCTCTCACGCGCTGCCTGTGTATGCTTCTGTCTCTCTCTGGCGTTGCCTCTGTGTGTGTGTGTGTGTGCGCGGCTGTGTCTCTCGCGCTGCCTCTGTGTGAACCAAGATTCCACTGAGGTTGACTAATGAAAAGTCAACGTAGCTCAGAGCTGCAAGTGGAATGTGGCACAGACAAACAGAAATGACGCCATGTTTTTCGAGGCATCGCGTCCGAGTTGGTGGGCGTGACTGTGATTTTTTCGTCGTATCCAATGGTCTAAGAGTTGGTGGGCGTGGCTCCTTCCTGCGTGCGCCATTGGCGTCTTACTTCTCGGCGGTTTAGTGAATCCACGCCCCTTCCGGCGTGCTTTCCATGGTCGGTTACTTGTCTCCTGGCTTAGTGAATTATATAATCCACGCCCCTACTGGCGTGCTTTCCATGGTCGGCTACTTGTCTCCACGCCCCTTCCGGCGTGCTTTCCATGGTCGGCTACTTGTCTCCTGGCTTAGTGAATTATATATATAGATATTAAGTGAAAATCCTATTCACCTGACTCCTGGTGCCAGTGGAACACTAACTTAAGATACAAACAGTTCCTGTAATTATTTGACTGGGGTACTCTTGTTTATATCCTGAATCATCTTCTTCACTGGTGGGCAGTGTACAACGTGTGCTACTAGGCGAGGTATTGATTGCTGCCATGTTTTTTAATTTATTAATGTTAAGTAATTTACTTACCTTTTTAACAAATTCTGTGTCCCTATAGCCGAACGTATGAAGCAAAATAACAGTTTGTCTCTTTTTATTGAATTAAAATTAAAAAAAACTTAAATGTGAAAGCAAGTATTTTATATATCAAAATTTGCTAAAAATAGTTTTTTAAGTGAGAAGTAATATGGCTGCTGCACAACTGTAGGGACTTTTATTCTTGGACTGATCATTGCCAAGGAGTGATTTGAATGTTCTCCCTGTGTCCACAAGGGTTTTAGCCAGTTACTTCAGTTTAAGAAATGAAAAGAATGACATTTTTTAACAGGTGACGCTTCAAAACATATTTTTGACCATTATTAATGATTATAATTGTGCAAACTTTTGTAAAAGTGTTCCATGTTCTTACAGAATGTTGTTTGTTTATAACAAACCGTACATTGAAAGTCTTTGAATGCTGTTCCACTGACTCTTTACTGCATGCCTAACAAAATACTGAAATTATATTCTATATGCAGTACTTATATACAGCAAAGACTCTTTTTTATTTTTACAATTGAAAGACTGTGCCACATAATTGAAAAACCTTTCTTCTCACTTCAGCTGGAAAACATGACCCTCCTAAGAACAAGATGATTAGACATAAAATGTTTTCGTATCTTTCTGGTGTGGCGCCTCCTACCAGCTCTCAGGTTGTCAACAGCATCATAAAATTCACTCTTCTATTCCAGGTGCTCTCTGAAGTGTGTGGAATGACCTACCTTTTAAAGTGTCCCCTTCATATGAAGGGTCTCTAAAAGAAGATATATATAGTTTAAGACAGAATCTCTGAGTATGTGATGGAAAGTCAGCATTTTTGTGCTTGTTAGGATTGTACACATTTGCCACTGAAGATGGAATTTTAGAAAAGTGCAATGAGAGGAATACCTGCTCCAGCAGATTTCCTGGCCTGTGTTTTATACTTAGGTGTTCGCTGCTGTCGGTGATCCCTAGAATTTAATGGTGCTCATCCGTCACAGAATATTGTTCTTTCATTCCTTAACTGGATTATGTAACTTGCATTTTTACTTTATTATCATCGTTAGAATGAACTGCTTTTTTCAGCTGCAGAGCAAGTGTCTTTTTTTTTACTCTACCATTTTTTAATCTCCATATCTAATTAAAGCACAATAAATCTTTTCTTCAGACTCATTTTCCCACATACACACTGTCAACTCTCCAAGGGCTTTCCTGTTACTACAGCAAACAGATCGAGAGGGTCCTGCTGCTTTTGTAACCACTGTCACACATTCTAATTTTCAGCTTTTGTAAAGAGTTGAAGTATACACTGTAAAGAATAAGAAAAGATTTGTTTGACAAAGCCCTGTTTGATGTCTTATGACATATCTATTTCATATAATGTTATGAAATGAGTGTCACTCGATTATTTAAACACGTCTGAAAATACGCTGCTAATTCAAAACAGCTTTCAAACCCTTTCAGTTTGCTCTAATGAATACTGACTACTTGACTTAAAACATTTTCCACTTACTTTTCCCTTTTCTTAAAAAAAAAAATCTTTAGTAACAATATAATAATTAAATTATTTTTGTATTATGTTTGCTTTATAGTTTAAAATACATTACACTCACATTTCACTTCGAACATTGATTAAGATGAACATTTATGAAAGTTTTTCCATTTTTTCAGCTCAATAAATATAATAATAAGAACACTGACCTGGAAAATAAAATCTTTATCTAAACACTTTGCTTTGCTTTATCCCGACTACCCAGCCCAGAGCCCAGGGTTTGACTATATGTTGTGTTTATTATTTTTCTGAAATTAAAATTTAATTATTTTCAACAGACTGTCAGAAGAACTGGAAATTGAATAAGGACAGACACCATGTGTGCTTACTCTTCTCTTCAACAATATACCAAAAAATACCAAAGATAATGGTTTCTGCCAAAGTACAAAAATATTTCATGTCTCACATCAGGATTATCTTAATATAAAAACCCCATGAGGGGGCTTTATATTGTGTAAACCATTAAACGGAGTTTAAGGGGTTGCCAGATAAGTAAAATAAATCTTAAGTAAAAGTTATTGTTTTACTCTATAGTTGTTTAAGGCCACAGCTAATGTAAATATGCTAATATCCATGAAAATGATAATTAAGTCCATCCTGTTCTAAGCATATTGCTTACCCTTAAAATAGAACAGTGCCTTTGCTCGTGGGCAGCGTCCACTCTATTGGACTGCTAAGCCCACCAATTAATGTTTTTTTAAAGAGACAAAAATACACTTGTATGTGTGTGTGTATATATACAGTATATATATAATATATATATACATATATGTATATATGGTTGAATAGTTTTACTGTCAAATAATGCAAAGAGTACGCAACACGTGTTTCTCCCTAATCCTGGGCTAATCAGGCGTACACACTCACTGCACCTCCCTCTCGGGGAATCGAACCTCGGACATCAGCGTTAGAGGCTTTGCGCCATGGCGTACATATATATATTTTTATATATATATACATACTGTATATTTTATATATATATATATATATATATATATATATATATATATATATATATATATATATATATATATATATATATATATATATGTATATATATATATATATATACAGTTAGGTCCATAAATATTTGGACAGACAACTTTTTTCTAATTTTGGTTCTGTACATTACCACAATGAATTTTAAATGAAACAACTCAGATGCAGTTGAAGTGCAGACTTTCAGGTTTAATTCAGTGGGGTGAACAAAACGATTGCATTAAAATGTGAGTCAACTAAAGCATTTTTTTAACGCAATCCCTTCATTTCAGGGGCTCAAAAGTAATTGGACAATTGGCTCAAAGCCTATTTCATGGGCAGGTGTGGGCAAGTCCATCGTTATGTCATTATCAATTAAGCAGATAAAAGGCCTGGAGTTGATTTGAGGTGTGGTAGTTGCATGTGGAAGATTTTGCTGAGAACAGACAACATGCGGTCAAAGGAGCTCTCCATGCAGGTGAAAGAAGCCATCCTTAAGCTACGAAAACAGAAAAAACCCATCCGAGAAATTGCTATAATATTACAAGTGGCTACAAATCTACAGTTTGGTACATCCTGAGAAAGAAAACAAGCACTGGTGAACTCACCAATGCAAAAAGACCTGGACGTTCACGGAAGACAACAGTGGTGGATGACGGCAGAATCATTTCCATGGTGAAGAGAAACCCCTTCACAACAGCCAACCAAGTGAACAACACTCTCCAGGGGGTAGGCGTATCGATATCCAAGTCTACCATAAAGAGAAGACTGCATGAAAGTAAATACAGATGGTGCACTGCAAGGTGCATGCCACTCATAAGCCTCAAGAATAGAAAGGCTAGATTGGACTTTACTAAAGAACATCTAAAAAAGCCAGCACAGTTCTGGAAAAACATTCTTTGGACAGATGAAACCAAGATCAACCTCTACCAGAATGATGGCAAGAAAAAAGTATGGAGAAGGCGTGGAACAGGTCATTATCCAAAGCATACCACATCATCTGTAAAATACGGTGGAGGCAGTGTGATGGCTTGGGTGTGCATGGCTGCCAGTGACACTGACACTAGTGTTTATTGATGATGTGACACAGGACAGAAGCAACCAAATGAATTCTGAGGTGTTCAGAGACATACTGTCTGTTCAAATCCAACTAAATGCAGTCAAATTGATTGTGCGGCATTTCATGATACAGATGGACAATGACCCAAAACATACAGCCAAAGCAACCCAGGAGTTTATTAAAGCAAAGAAGTGGAAAATTATTGAATGGCCAAGGTCAGTCACCTGATCTTAACCCAATTGAGCAAGCATTTCACTTGTTGAAGACTAAACTTCAGACAGAAAGGACCACAAACAAACAGCAACTGAAAGCCGCTGCAGTAAAGGCCTGGCAGAGCATTAAAAAGGAGGAAACCCAGCATCTGGTGATGTCCATGAGTTCAAGACTTCAGGCTGTCATTGCCAGCAAAGGGTTTTCAACCAAGTATTAGAAATGAACATTTTATTTCCAGTTATTTCATTTGTCCAATTACTTTTGAGCCCCTGAAATGAAGGGATTGTGTTAAAAAAATGCTTTAGTTGCCTCACATTTTTATGCAATCGTTTTGCTCACCCCACTGAATTAAAGCTGAAAGTCTGCACTTCGACTGCATCTGAGTTGTTTCATTTAAAATTCATTGTGGTAATATACAGAACGAAAATTAGAAAAAAGTTGTCTCTGTCCAAATATTTATGGACCTAACTGTATATATATATATATATATATATATATATATATATATATATATATATATATATGTTCACTTTAATATCTGTGTGCCTGTCCAGGGCTATGTCTCTGTTACAGTATTCCCTCGCTACTTCGCGGTTCACTTTTCGCGGATTACCGACTTCGCGGGTTTTTAAATACAATTGATTGCCCGCCTATTGCGGAAGTTATGTTCCAGACCCATCAGCAACAGGAGAAAATCCGCGATATAGAAAGACCATATAAATAAACATTTTTATAGTTTAAGCCTTAAAATACCCATCCCACATGCTTTAAACACATGTAAACTTATAAAACACACTTTGTTAACACATATGATATGTGGATGTCGGGCTAAGGATATGAGTAACATCTCACTATTATAAAACATTTTAACTTCACGCAAGACAAGACAGTGAGACAGGAAAATTGGTGATGTACAGGCTTTTAAATTATTGACAGGCAGAGCTACAAGCAGCACAAAGCCAGCACAAAGTCCACTTCTCCTTAGCGTTCATTCAGCTCCCCACCCCCTTGACAATGCGAACTGCGCCTCCGGGGAGGGGGGTTTGAGTGAACGTGCGTTCAGCCCTCACACACGCACACACACACTCCTCCTTCTTCTGAATGCGCAGAGAGACAAGCAGGCATTTTGGCAGAAGCAGCACAAAGTCCATTTCTGCTCAGCGTGAGTTCAGCTGCCCCCCTTCACAAAGCAAGTGCAGACACATTGACGTCTGATCGCTGCGTGCACTGTGCAGTGTTGGTCTGCGGTGTTTAAGAATGTAGAAAGTGTTTAAGAGCATAGGAAGTGTTTATAAGAGTGTGGGAAAGGTTAACAAGAGAGTGAGAAAGGTTTATAAGAGTGTGGGAAGGGTTTATAAAGCCTTAAAATATGTATAAATAATAAAATAAATATAGGTCGCTACTTCACGGATTTTCACCTATCGCGGGGGGCTCTGGAACGTAACCCCCGCGATAGGTGAGGGATTACTGTATATGACATTTGGTATAGAATTCGTGCTAATGTTTGTGATACATCTTCTGTTGGAGTAAAAATGTTTCTTAGTAGCCCAAACCAAGAAAAAACAATTAATAAAGCTCAGTATAAATTTCACGATTCATTTTATAACTAAAAATGTTTGTTATACACCGTCTGTTGGAATGAAAAATGCAATGCATTTTATTGTTGCATGCATTACCTATAAATTCCAATAGATGGTGTACTGCAAACATTAGCAATTAATGTAACTTTATATTATGAACAATTTACGATATTTGACTTGGCTTTGTTGTGGTTTGTCTTCCCTCAAACCTTAAATGTCAAACACTGTCCATGTGTAAAATGCTGAAGATTCCTATTGTAGAATATTTGTGCAAAATCTGTGTGTGGTACAGTAATTTGTCTCAGTGGTGTTTCCCAGGAGCATCAGAAAAAGTGTTAAAGCAACACATATTTGAAGAACACAGACAATATAATATTGCAAATTGCAAAGATTTCTGTAAAACTTTCAGAAATGTACTTTGCTTTACTTTCAGTAAAGTGCTACATTATCATACCTCCCTAGTAATTTTAACTTAATAACAGAATAGGACATTGTAATTCCTAAAAGGAAACTCTCTACCTATCTCTTAAAATCAATCCCAACTAAAAATAATGAAAGGATAAGTCATTATACTTAGAGCTTCCTGTGAACATCATTCTAAACCTCTATTCCTTGGAACAGTTCCTAATGCACTAAAAAGGCAATGGTCAGACGTTCCAGAAAAAATCTGTTCTAGACTCATAACTTGCATTGTTCTTATCATCCTCAGTGAGCAGCAATGGTTGAGTGAATAAATCGAAGCTAAACAAACATTGCCTGTCAGACAGCAAGTCAATTTATTCAAGTAGAAGTATAGACATCACATGTCATAAGTCAATAAATCTTTGCCACATTGATTAATATTTTTGACACTCCTGTATTTTTTATTAATTATTTACTCACAACCTGAGTTTCACCTGTCTTTATAACTTCCTCGAAAGCTTTCTGTCTGAGTTATTCACTGATCAGAGTACATGTACCTTACCAATAACTTTCAATTCCTTCTGATGAAAAAAATGTGTGATGTTGTTAGATTTAAGTACAGCAATTGATACAATTGACCACTCAATTGTGTAGCAATTATAATATTAAAGTTATCACACTGCTCTCAGTTATTTTGGGATAACCAAATGAGGATTCCTCTCACAGCAATTCACAAAAATCAGCACCACTGGCTGCTGCTCCAGGTCTACCTGCATAGGTCTGGAAATCTGATTGGGTGGCCCACCCATTTGCTCTCTCAAATACATAAAACAATCCATTCTTTACCTCCTCTGTGTTCTGCAAGAGTGTGAAGAAGCAGATAATGAAAAAATAAGCGATGATGGACCAGGAAAAAACACATTACTCTTAAGTCAAAAAGTGCCATAGTAAGAAGCATAAACAGACAAAAACAGCCAACCTTCAGAATCTGAAGCATTAACCAAAATATCTTAATCAAAGAAACATACACAAAAGTCCTAAATCCCTAATTCTTCCAGAATCTAGCAACTGACAATTTTCATTTAAACTGAGTTCTGAAACGTGAAAATTAAAATAATCTTAGCAATGCGCCACCTTAAATAGCTTCGACATTGTTCCACAATTGTTCCAAATCCACAGAATGACAGTGGCATATCCAAACACTGAAAACAAAATAGCATTGAAGGAAAACAACAAATATAAATAAAAAATAAAGATATTATATTAAATGTAATGACACAGAGATGGAAACTTTTCAATCCGAGTTAAAATACAGTGTTACAGTAGTAGACAAAAAGAAACAAATATACTGTCACACATGGGCTGATTGAGGAGCAGCTAGAGGGCCTAAATTATAGTAGTACTTCTCCAGACCAGGGGGTGGCGAGCTGCACTGCAAGTTTTTTTCTCTCTGTCCTCTGCAGACTATCCACGGGATATCCCACTAGGTGCTGGCACTACTGATGTGTGGTACGGGTCACTTCCGGCACCGGTGCTACGGACAATATAACTTCCGGTCATGATGACATCACTTCCAGTTCTGGTCCAGATGACGTCACTTCCTGTCACAGCCTTTAAAGCTACCATGTTATCAAACTAAAATCAGTTCTGTTTTGGATTTCAACCTGAACACAACTCACAAAAAATACCCATTTGTAGCCAGGGCATATTATAGGGGTGGCTGCCCAAACCTTTGATGTCCTTTAGCTATCTTTTTTACAATACATATAGCAAGAATGATCTATATCTGTAAAGTGTAAGTATTTGTAAAGTGTATAACAATTAGAATTGCACATAGTGTCATCATTTACAATTTCCCAGTAGTAATATTATACAAAACGTCATTGGCACAGTATGTTGCATATAGCGCCATCATCATTTAAGATGTGTGCCAGACTGGCTCAGTACCATTCAGCACACAGAAAACATGACTTCCTTGGATGATAGGTGAGTCATTATAGAGCCTGAGGGTAGACATTACCTCACATAGTGCTCCCTGGAGCAATACAGCCATCTTAGTTTGTTAGTGAAGGTGCTTCTCTGGTTAGCCAGTGCCACATACAGGGGGTGTCAGTCATGGCCAATAACAGGGGTGGCTCCGATCCTGGAGAGGCACAGTGGCTGCAAGTTTTCATTCTAACCATTTTCTTAATTAGTGACTAGTTTTAGCTGTTAATTAACATCATTTGATTTATTTGCTACTTAAGACTCAGGCCCTTTAAATCAGTGCTGAGCAATATCCTGAAGGACATCAGTGGCTTCAGGTTTTTGTTTCAACCCAAATGCTTCAAGAGAAATCATTCATTACTGATGAAGCACTTATTTCCTCAAGTGACATTTTTCTGGTTCATTTTAGTTGTCTCGCTTGTTAAGATATTGAACCCTTAATTGCTTATTTTAATCTTAAACAGCTGTATTCATTGTTTTAACTGATTCTTATTAGCTATAAGAAGCAAATGATAAAGGAAACAGCAATTCTACATCTAGCTTGTCTCCATTTCTACCCGTGTGTATTCATCATTCACTATTTGGTTTAATTAAGTGCTCAGAAGGGAACTGAAGAGAAAGTGAAGAACTGAAAATTACTCATCCATTTTTGGCTTCAAATCACTTGGATGATTTTAATATTTCATTAGAAAAGTAAAAAAAAATCTATGATTTTAGAATGAACTGAGATGGTAGAGTTAAAACACTAACAAGCTATTATTGGTGAGGATTGGCTTCTAATTAAGCAACTGGGTTGCAACAAAAACCTGCAGCCACTGCGGTTCTCCTGGATCAGAATTGTCTACCCCTGGTCTATAATAATAAGCAGCTTCCCAAGTGACCCAAGAGATCTCCAACTCCAGTCCTGGATAGCTACTGTGGCTGCAAGTTTTCATTCTAACTCCTTTCTTAATTAGTGACCAATTGATGCTGCTATTTAACTATTTCTCTTCATTTAATTGACTTTTCTTGAGACTCTGACCTCTGAATTTATCCTTTTTTCTTTAAATGGCACCTAAACATAAATTGATGTGAAGTGAGCCAACAGATGACCAACTAAGTTGGGGCCTCAAACTCCAATCTTCATTCAGTTTTTTAACATTTTAGCCAATTCTCGTTGCTAATTAAACTGTTATTTAATTCCATGGCACTCATTCTGCCATGGCAGACATTTCCAAAACTGTTGATTTTCTTTTTTAAGAGCGCTCTCAAAATGTTTTGTGGACCTGAGCAGATCAACATAACTGAGGCCTTCACCTTTCTTTATTTTCAGTTATTATGTGATGAACGCAGGTTGTTGTTTATGTGTTGGTTCATTCTGTGTCTTAATATTGTTTGGTTGCTAATTAAGGAAAAAAATAATAATTAAGGGGCCTGAGTCTTAAGTTGTGCATCAATTAAAATTAAGGCAAAGAGTTAATTAGCAACAAAATCTGGTCACTAATTAAGAAAAGGGTTAGAGTGAAAACCAGCAGCCAAAGTAGCTCTCCAGGACTGGAGTTGGAGACACCTGCTTCAAAGAGTATGACTGGCTAAACTAGCCTTTTTAATCCAAATAGTTTGCAGTTTGCTATTTTTGAGGCTAACAGGTTGTTGGGCTGTCCTATAGCCCAGTGTGTGGAGTATAGGTCACAAGACGTTTTGACTAAGCTAGGGGGGCCTCCTCTGGAGTACCGTATGCAGTTTTTAGTCTCCATGTCTCAAATAGCTGAACTGTACATAACCACTGTTACCTTTATACATGTAATGTCTTCTATGTCACATAGGTGTCTCGGAAGTGGGGTTCATATCTGCAGCTATATGGCTTTCAGTTTAGTGACTGCCCACTGAAAATATCTATATAATAATATTCTTTTACTACTGAGTTTAATTAATGTGTATGAATTACATTCTCTTCAAATTCCTAGGTTTTACAAATACCTCTTTCACAACTAGCAAACAGAAATTTGATTTAGCATCTGGTAGTAGCAAAGCATTTTCATTGTCTTCCTGCAGGCCTCCTTGCTAACAGAAGCTTACCATGCGTGCTTTCATTTTATAAGATTGACTGCACCTTATGTGATTTTTTTTTCTCTGTTTCTTAATCCTTTCAGAATGTGAGAGGTCTTGTATTGTCAAGGTGTTCACACTGTGGGCCTGCTGTTTAATTGTTTAAATTGGTTAATTCTTATTTGCCGTACCCTACATGTGAAAGAGTTTAGAAGTCATGTGAAAGGAGCTGCTTCTTAACAACAACAATATTTATTTATATAGCACATTTTCTTACAAATAATGTAGCTCAAAGTGCTTTACATGATGAAGAATAAATCGAAGCTAAACAAACATTAAAAAAAAGACAAAATAAGAATTAAATTAAGAGAACACTAATTAACATAGAATAAAAGTAAGGTCCGATGGCCAGGGAGTACAGAAAAAACAAAGAAAACTCCAGACGGCTGGAGAAAAAATAAAATCTGCAGGGGTTCCAGGCCATGAGACTGCCAGTCCCCTCTAGGCATTCTACCTAACATAAATGACCTCAATCAGTCCTCATTGTATTCAGGGTTCTCATGGAAGGACTTGATGATGACAGTCATGTGTACTTCTGGCCTTTAATCCATCAATGTAGGGACATCACGGTGCTTTGATTAGATGGTGGTGGCACAGATCGCCACCACAGAAAAACAGAAAAAGAACAGTAGAGAAAGTAGGGGTTAGTACGGATTTTGGAGCCACCATGAATAATAATGATAATTAATTCAATATACAGAGCATCAGGAATTAACTAAGATGAAGCTATGAGAAAACTGTGTTAAAGTAATGTGTTTTCAGCAGTGTTTTAAAGTGCTCCACTGTATTAGCCTGGCAAATTCCTATTGGCAAGCTATTCCAGAAATCAGGTGCATAACAGCAGAAGGCCGCCTCACCACTTCTTTTAAGTTTTGCTCTTGGAATTCTAAGGAGGTTGCGATTTGGAATATAAGATGTCAGACATTCCGATATATAAGATGGGGTGAGATTATTTAAGGCTTTATAAACCACAAGCAGTATTTTAAAGTCAATTCTGAATGACACAGGTAACCAGTGTAGTGACATCAAAACTGGAGAAATGTGCTTGGATTTAATTTTCCTAGTTAAGATTCTAGCAGCTGCATTCTGCACTAGTTGCATTCGATTTATGTCTTTTTTAGGTAGTCCAGAGAGGAGTGCATTACAGTAATCTAGTCGACTGAAAACAAAAGAATGAACTAATTTCTCAGCATCTTTCAATGATATAAGAGGTCTAACTTTTGCTATATTTCTTAAGTGAAAAAATGCTGTCCTAGTGATCTGATTAATATGTGATTTAAAATTCAAGTCACAGTCAACAGTTACACCTAAATTCTTTACCTCCTTCTTGACTTTTAATCCTAATGCATCAAGTTTATTTCTAATAACCTCATTATATCCATTATTGCCAGTCACTAAAATTTCTGTTTTCTCTTTATTTAGTTTGAGAAAATTACTACTAATCCATTCAGAAACACAAGTGAGACATTGTGTTAGTGAATCAAGAGAATCAGGGTCATCAGGTGCTATTGATAAATACAGCTGTGTGTCATCAGCATAGCTGTGGTAGCTCATGTTATGTCCCGAGATAATCTGACCTAATGGAAGCATGTAAATCGAAAAGAGCAGTGGACCCAGGATAGAGCTTTGTGGAACACCATATAGAATATCATGTGTCTTTAAAGTATAATTACCACAACTAACAAAGAATTTCCTACCTGCCAGGTAGGATTCAAACCAACTTAAGACACTGCCAGAGAGGCCCACCCATTGACTAAGGCGATTTCTAAGAATATTGTGATCAATGGTATCAAATGCGGCACTCAGATCTAAGAGTAGCAAGTCATTTACTACTTTAACAAGTGCAGTTTCTGTACTGTGATTTGTTCTGAAACCTGACTGAAACTTATCAAGAATAGCATGTTTGTTAAGGTGGTCATTAAGCTGTATAATGACTGTCTTCTCTAGAATTTTACTTAAGAAAGGTAAGTTAGAGATGGGTCTAAAATTTTCAAAAGCAGAGGAGTCAAGATTATTTTTCTTGAGTAGGGGTTTAACTACAGCAGTCTTAAGACAGTCTCAGAAGACCCCTCTATCTAATGACAAGTTTACTATGTCAAGAATACTGTCAATTAGCACGGCGGATACTTCTTTGAAAAAACTCGTTGGTATTGGGTCAAGGACGCAGGTGGAAGGTCTCAGTTGAGAAATTATTTTATATAAATCAGATAAATCTATCCTGGTGAAAGAATTTAATTTGTTTATAATGGAGTACTGGGGCTTAAGAGGATTAGTGTTGGGGAGATGTACTCTAATATCATTAATTTTTTGATTAAAAATACAGCAATAGTCTCACAAGTTTCACTGGAAGTATTTTGGAGGCATTCCATTGAGTTACTTGGGTTTAGCAGACGATCAATCGTAGAGAATAAGACTCTGGGATTACTAGCATTGTTATTTATAATTCTAGAGAAATAACAGTGCCTCTCAAGATGGACTATGATGGTGTATGTTGTATGAATGACCAGGAATTGTCAGGCTGTGTGGTCAAAATGCTAAGGCATTGGGATTGTGGACCTGCTTATGCCTGAAGTGCAAGAATATCTATGTTTCAAAATCTATGTTGTCGCCATACTGACACCTCTTTTTAGTGTAGAAGTGAGTACCAGCACCTAATTAGGAAATCTTCATAGAGTAACCAACCAACTGTCCCAACCCCACGCTTTTCAGTTAACTGTGATTGTATCATAACGACACAATGATTAATATTCACTGTTCCAGCATGTTTTCTTACTGTACCAGTACTTCAAGGACCCAACAACTATTTGATCAAAGTCACTGTATCACTGGTTCCACTTCAAGCACTGGCTGGATGTGCTCTTTGATTATCGCCCTATGTTTTTGTATTAGAAAATGAAGAGTAACACATTTGGACTGGTTATTTACAAAATAACATTGTTTTCATAGAGAGGATAACAAATGTTGCATAATTTACCAAATTCATTTTGCAACTAACTGAAAACAAAACATCTTTTAAATTATGATAAAGTGAGCTATAAAACAAATGTTTTGAGACTGCTGTCACATAGCAAAAAATCTCACAAAAACAACTGGAAAAAAGTGTTGACTTGTCAAATTCAAAATATAAACCAGCAAAGCATATGCACTTTTTAAAATTAAAGTGAACAAAAGATGCCATTCACTTTTTCATCCTTTGTATCCACTACTGAGCAGTGTGCACTGTATGTGAATGAGACATTGTTATAAGATCTTAGTGGCAATTGCTTCTGACAAACTGTATATAACAATGTAAAACGACTCCTGCTGAGTTCTGTCAGAGAATAAATATGCTCAACACCTCTTGACAAACTTAATTATCTTTACAGTGAACCAGATCAGCCTTTCACTGACTTTAAAGGCTGAACTCCGACAGTGCAGAGTACTCTACACTTTTCAGTCTTCCTGATGTATGAGAATCCTTTAAATTGTGCTTATTTATTACAAACAAAGGAGCAGTTATTTCTTTTATGATTATCCAATCCAAATCCAAAGTAAATCATTGTTTTTTATGTATATTGAATTTTCCAAGTTAGCCAGAATGCTGGGCTATTTTCTACCACCATTTACTGGACATGTTTTACATTTGTGTCCTAAGGTGAAACACCAACCAATAATTAAAGTTTTGCTGAATCCGACTGGTCATATGGTTACTTTACCGACATCATAACTCAGGCGAGAAAGCATCGCTTCACAATGGTCTCTGGTTTCCTGCCTAAAGCTTGATTTGTCAAGATATTGTACAAGCTCGTTTTGATTAGTTGCTGAACTTGGCTGGGCCCCACTTTTAGACTTGGCTCTAGGGCTCATGTACACGCATACTCCATCTGAAATGGAATGTGATATGACTGGAGTTCACATATGTTTGGTTTTTCTTAAGATTAACATGATCTTGTGACCCTTAACCAATGAAGTCAGTTCTGCCATAGACATTTTCAGCTACAGTACATACATATATACTGTATGTGCATTCATTTTTTTGTATTTTGTATTGTAGAATAAAATTACATTCTTCAACCATACCACTTAATCTAGTTCAGGGTCATATGGGGTCACAGCCTATCGTAGCAGCTTTGTTTGCAGAATACATCCCTGAACATGGCATCAGGCCATCATAGGTTTCACTCTTATACACATCCAAACTCACGTTTACACACCATCAAACTGGAATCAGCAATTAAACAAGCCAACATGTCTTCCTGGATGTTAGAAGGAAGACCAGAGTACCTGGGCAAAAATCCACGTAGCTACAGGGACAATGTGCAAACTCCAGAAGGACAAGGATCGGGGTAGGATTAGAACCAAGATGCTTGTTCATGTAACATTTGGGATACCCAATATTTATTTAAAAATATAATAATAAGAATAAATAAAATTTTTATAGTGCTGTTCTAACTACTCAAAGTGCTTTACAATGACAACGAGGAGTGCAGACAAAGGTTTGAAATGTGTCCTTGTGATCTGTGAGGTTTATTCCACAGACATAATTTTAAATGTGTAATTGAGGCCATAAATAGATACAGCTGAAGCCACCCAAACCACCAGACAGGGAGAAATATTACTGCCATGTAAGCGACTTTACTGGGAGATTGGAAGAGACAAGTGGAGGTAACTCAGGCAGGCTATTAAAAGACAGCAGGTGTATACCGTGGTCTGATGGTCAGTTTATGGTCAACAGTTAATGTGTGCGCTGTTTCTATTTATCTTATGCACCAAAAAGATTGAAAAACATTTTTGGCTAATCTGGTTCACTGTAAAGATAATTAAGTTTGTCAAGAAAACTCCGGCAACTGCACGGAACATTAGGGCTTATCTATGGATGGATGGAAGACATCGATCTGACTGTACATAGGAAACATGCCCCTCTTGAAGCAGCTCAGAGTCGACTGCAGGAACCCGATGACTGCGCACTTTTGCCAGTAGCTCTCCTACAAAAAATGTATTAGTGTAAGTGTCCTGCCAAAATTAAAAGAAGCTAAGTGAATCCTTTCTTTAGTGTTGTTATTTTTTCTTTCTTCATCTTAGAATCAACACTAGTACCACTAGTGAAGGATGTAATATTTTATTTTAGCTGCAGTCTCTAAAGAATATATTCCCTGGGAGTGTGCACCCAATGCTGGATGCAACAACAACAACAACAACATTTATTTATATAGCACATTTTCATACAAAAAAGTAGCTCAAAGTGCTTTACATAATGAAGAAAAGAAAAATAAAAGACAAAATAAGAAATTAAAATAAGACAACATTAGTTAACATAGAAAAAGAGTAAGGTCCGATGGCCAGGGTGGACAGAAAAAACAAAAAAAAAACTCCAGACGGCTGGAGAAAAAAATAAAATCTGTAGGGGTTCCAGGCCACGAGACCGCCCAGTCCCCTCTGGGCATTCTACCTCACATAAATGAAATAGTCCTCTTTGTATTTAGGGTTCTCACGGAAGGACTTGATGATGATGGTCATGCAGACTTCTGGCTTTTAATTCATCACTGTTGGAACATGATGGTGCTTTGAGTAGATGGACACCAGAAAAGGAAACAGAAGAGAGAGTAGGGGTTAGTACAGATTTTAGAGCCACCATGAATAGTTATTATAATGAATTGGATATTCATATGCAAGGAGTCACTTCAGCCACCACCAATGTGCAGCATTCACATGCAGTGTTGTACAAGTTCACACCTCACAAGAAGTCAGTCAAAATTCAGTTCACACAGATTAAAATTAATAAATTCACATTCATGGTCCACCATTTCAATTTTGAACTAGTTCATGCTCAGTTCATTTTGTATTTTTTAAGGAGTGAGAATAAATGACCCATGGGTTTACTTTTTTCAATTTTGCATGCCTTAAATTAGGCTATTACAGTGTTCTTGAATAAAATGCAATATTTATGAAGACTTTTTTATTTAAATACACTTTATTGAGTTATACCCAGCAACAAACATGTATAACCATATATGCTAAAGCTTTCTTTCTAATGTCAAAAAAGAAATTAAACAGTGGAAGTATACATCTATTTCCAACCGTGTGACACAAATGGTGACTGAGGAACCAACGTGTAGGTGAACTAACCTATTACCCTGCCGGTCAAAATTCATGTCAAATATTGTATGTCCAACGTGGAAAAATATAAAGTGGCCTCGTGAAGTACAACGTTTTCCTAAAAACGAAAGCGGAGCTACATCACGTGCTCATGTCAGTGGGAGTGCTGCTTAAGCACAAACAGGCAGACACAGACAGAGCCTATTTGATTTTACGTTGTTTTTTTCTGAATTCAAATAAATGGCAAAAAATTTGTAAAAAATAAATATTCATAAAAATCCACTATCTGTGCTTAACCGAATACTGTTTTCGGATTCGGCTCCACCCCTACATTATACGGTAAGACAAAACATTTAATATGGACCTAAACCAGATCCAGAATGTCACATAAAACTGAACTAGCTCACATTCAAGTTATTCACTTGCAAATATGTTAAGTTTACCCTTGTTAGAAAAATGATCTTGTTCAATGAACACGCTCTTTTGAACTAGTTCATGCACAACACTGTCCACCTGGTTGATTTGATGTCAACCATTCTTGCACCAATATGCTCACCACACATTAGCTATTAGGTGGTGAAGGAGTGAGGGAGATAGTCAGCCAGTAAGCAACATGGGATGAATAGGGATTACAATGGATGAGGCAGTGACGGCCAATTTAGCCAGGATATCGGGGGGCATGCTACACTTTTTGAGATGCCCAGAGTTTTTTTTATGATCAAATAGAGTTGGGGCCTCTGAGTAAAATGTCATTCAAAGTATGGCACCATTTGTACAGCATAGTGTCTCCATCACTGCACTGGGCAGTGAGATCCCCACATCCACCACAGGGTAAACGCCTCATCAAAATCATGCTTCACTTCAGTTGGATTACCTATTCTGAAGTGCAGGTGGTATGTGCCTGTAATGTGTGATTGTGTAAAACTAAGTGCACAAGATATCATGTAAAGACTATGATCATGAGCCTCTGAGACCACAGAGTTCTCCTCACCTAGTGGGAGCATGAAGGCTTGATCCTACTTGAAAAAATCAAGTAGGCCACAGAAGATAATCAAATACTTCCTGGATAACAGAGGTTAGGATATAGTTTTGGCTAGGAGGATATGGACCAGTTTATCTTTTTGAGGAGAAAGATATTGAAATAGAGGGCTTCAGTGACTGTAACTTTGCTGCAGATTTTACAAGTGGTGACTAATTTTTTAGATGTGTTTTGACAGAAGCAACAGTCCTGCAAGAAATGCCTATTTGAGTTCTAGAGGCCAAAAATATTAGAGAAAAAAAACATGGAGACAAATAAAGAGATGAAATATGAACAAGGGGCCATCCTTCCTGAAAAAGAAGGAAAAGATCTGCACGGCTGTTATTGAGCTGTTGTAAAGGAATTTCTTTGTTTGTAATCATAGGATGAGCAAAATCATAGACGCAAAATCAAAGTTGCAGCTAACTGCAGTATTTTGACTTTCAAAAGGCTGCCAAAGTTTGTGCCATTGACACAAGAAGAAGGGCATTTAGTTCCTGTCTGGGGACATTTACATGCATTACATCTTCATGTATATGCTTGTCATTTATTATATATTAAAAAAAAATCTGTCACGTGCATACGTTTTGTTCAGCAGTCAAATGTTTGTTGTTATTGTTCTGGCAGTACCTTGCCAATTTTCCCAATTTTATCATAAAACTCCAAACTTAGAGATATGCCTGGGGCAGAAATAAAAGTTGAAGCTCAATGGTTCTTAACTCCTTGAGGGCTGAACATTTTTTTCCAAAAAATGCAGTTTTCTGAAAAGTACACAAAGCTATAGTTTCACGTGTAAATCAGCATAGAATGTCCGTTGCTGTGTGCTGTGGCCATCAGTTTGCCATCTCTTGTGGCTTGAGCCACTCATGCCTGGCATGAAAGCTAGCAGGGATGTGCGGCAGGCTGGCTGCCATGTTCTCTTTGGGAGGTGGGGGCAGCAGTGGCAGTGACAGTCAAGGTGACACTGCGATGCAAGCTGGTTTGTACCTCTTGTCATTGTAAGTGTCTGTCCTCCCAAGTGAACGTTGCCACAGATGCATCAGCTACATGAACGTGTTCAGCTGGGGACCGATCAGCTGACGCAGATACCTCACATTCGTTTTTTATCTCGATCTCCAGATCACTTGTATCAAAATCAGAGCCCAACCAGTCAGGGTTCAAATCAGTGATAATATGTAAAATGGTGTCCACGGAGTATTTTCGCTCCGATCTCTTGTCAAATGTTGATACCCTTTTTGCTGTTGTTTGCTCTTCACTACTCACACCAGCACGGGGAATCTCAGTGAGACCATCAAAGCTCACCTTCCTTTTAGCAAAGACGGTCAAACTAAAACGTAACGGCGGGCTTTTTGTCACCATTTCCAGTTGATTACAGTCCTCTACCCCTCCTGTCTGACAAAAGTCGAGATCTGCCCTAAAAGAGTTAAAGTATGCATATCCTAAACCTCAACTGCAGGAATCAAGAAGCAGGAAAGGGTGCTTAGTAGGTGACAGAGGAGGATTCATGTAATTAGTTTTCCTGTAAAGAAAACACAGTAATGCGCATGATGGGATGTCTTGCTGTGTCTTTTTATGGAAAAATGTAGCATGTCACATTTCTACAAAATGCACTGTGCTCAGTCGCAGTAATGTGAATGAGAGGCATAACTAAATTTACCTGTGCTGGTGTACTATAGGTTAAAAAATACAGTAATAGGTTAATAAAAGGTAAACACAGACATGAAAATGATGTTTTTGGGAGAAAATTCCCTTGTTTTTCACCTGAAAAAAAACTTTAAAACCATAGAAAAAGTATTTTACTGAGTTATACATTTTTTATACATAAATTTGAAACTGCTTGTGAAACAAACGTGAAAATGTATGTGAATCGAAATGAATGAACTTGAAGAAAACACAACATATAGGGACATTATTTTAGGTTGGAATGATGCTTATTACTTTATATATAGTAAGGGGCTTCTAAACTTTTTCACCCCGTTTACCCTGTGGCAACTTTCAAAGTAACTTTTCCCTCCACCATTTTTAGTTTAATAATTTGAGTTTATGCTTCTACCATAATAAAGCGATCGACAAAGGGGAGATTTTAGGATTCTGTTTTTAATATGTTTACTTTAAATTCAAATAACAATAATAATAGCACATAATAATGCTGTTTCACTTATTTTAAAAACAATTAATGATGAGCAGATGCCGGTTTGCCAGAACATAACACAATGAGTCAATGAGAACACATCACTCGTTGAGACACTTATTCTTGCTTTTCACCTATGATTTTGGATATTCTTGGTGCAGTTGTTGAAAGAGCAAGTCTCGTATCGTGTTTGGGAACTAATTGAGATCTTTGCGATTTCAGGTTTTTTGTGCAAATTTACCCACTAAGTAGGTGAAACCTAACCCTGCTTGGGAACCCCTGCTTTATATGTACCTTCTGTTCTATGAAGTAGACAGATCTAATAAGTCGCTATGACTCATTGGACCTAAATATTTAGAGCCTGCCCGGCTCCCTACTCCTGAAAGTCAAGCTCCCCTGTCAGCGAATTATGATTCTTAGTAAGATGAGAGAAGTCGCAAAATCAACTGGAATGTTCAAGCAAATTCTAGAAAAAAGCCTGATCTAAATCCTTTAAGTAGTTCTCTTATTCGCTAGCTAAGCGAATGTAGGCGCGTGAGTGATGAGGGCCTTGCCCCCCTTCCCTTGGTCTACTGCGTCTCTCTTGGATTCGCGCAAATAAATCGGCACCACAAGCTGAATGTTCAAGTAAATTATAGAAAAAACTCCGATCTAAATCCATTAAGTAGTTCTCTTGTGAAAAGCGGACAGACAGACAGATGTTGGATTTTATATATAGAGAGATATAACATAAGGCCTATTTAACATCTATAATTAACTGTGCATCTTTCACTTGTAGCAGGAAACTGGACTGTGAGGATTAATGCACATAAACATGGTTAGAGAGGGCAAGCAGACAGTCATTGGGCAGCATTGCTGGTCCAGGTGAGGTGGCAATGCTAAACACTACATCACTACAATGCCCTGACCAGGAAATTCATGTAGAATAATTAAGACCTCAATCAATAAATTGAAAATGATTGTTTCATAATTAGTACATTTAGAATATTTCATTTCATAATCTTATCTTGCCTGCTGCAGATTTGGTATTTGGAAATATTCGTTATTGGTTTAAATGTAAAGGCTGATTCATTAGCCTTACAATAAAATGAATGTGCAGCATATGGCAAATTGAAGCATTTATAGTAGAAGAAAATGGTACTATATTCTATCATGTCTCACAAAATATGTTATGAAATGTCACTGGTTATGAAATATGAGTACAAAATGTCTGGTAAATGCATCATGGCTTCAACCTAAGTGATTTATAGAAATTTAAATTTAAAAGGAAAGGCTGGAGGTATTGTAGCCTTATAGTAGCAAAAATAACACCACAAAGAAAGAATTCAAAAGTAGTTAAGAAAAATATGGCAAGGTTCAATAAAGTAGCTGAATGTCAAGGGCACAATTTTTCTAATTTGAACATTATTCATAATGGTTTGGTATTCCGGCTCAGTTAATTATTAGATTAGTAAGTAAAAAAAAGACATGAAATGAGTGTCTCTTCCCGGATTTCTGAAGTGTCATATCTGTCTTCACCTCACACACCACTAATCTGTCTGTAAAGCCGCTTTCACACCAAAGTGCCTGGAAATATCTGAGAGGCCCACATTCTCTGGGAAAATGCAGGTACCCTTTTACACCAAGCTAGTGACTGATTGTATCTTAACAGATGTTACAGCAGAACAGATGTGATGTGATTTATGGATGTGGAATAAAACTGCACCATTTTAAATTTAGCCAATTACCTTAATAGCCATTTAATAGCATGCAGTATCAGAAGTGCCCCACTAATTTACATTACTAGGAGTATTTCCTGATTGTGAATTACAATCGCCAGACTCGGCAGACCTGATAATGACTTTAATGTGTTGCATCTTCAATGACAACTTTGTATGACAGCCTTCTTGGTCTGTTTTTGCATTATGTGGCTGAATAGTTTGTTCCAGATTCACAACATCTTCTTTATAAAAGACCGTTGCCTGGTTTTCCTTGAGTTTCAGTTTTTGATGTTCCTTGTCTCTCACCTCCATTGTGCAAAATCGGTTCAAAGACCAAATAAAACATTATGATAAATTGTAAAAACTGTTAAATATAAATCAAAAACCATTATGCTCAAATTTTATTATGAGTGAAACTACATCTGAAGTGTTGTGTGCAGTTTTGGTCACCATACTACAAAAAAAACATAGCATTTCCTGAACCTGTGCATAGAAAAGCAACTAACTGCATACCGTATTGTGTCCCTGGATGAAAGGGAATGTCCTATTCAAACATGCAAAGAGAATTAAACCTCTTTAATCTTGGGCAGACAAGGCTGTGTGGAAACTTATGCAGGTCATCAAACTTATCAAAAGCATTGGTAAAATTGGCCCCCTGTAATTCATTTGCTTAAATAGTGAATCAAGATCCCAGTTAGAGTAGGCCTGCACCAGGGATATTCCTTAAGTCCTTATCTCTTTGATCTGGTTATGGGTGTGCTGAGTTGTGGGATAAAACACCAGTCCCCCTGGTGCATGCTTTTTGCTGATGACATTGTGTTGTGTAGCACCAGAAACGAAGAAATGGAGAAGAGTTTTGGAAGATACAGGGTTGAAGATAAATAGAAAGAAGTACAAAACATATGAAGTTTAATGATTTAAAAGTTAGCCTGCAGGGAGAGCTTTTGAAAAGAGTGGAGAAAGGTAAATATAAGTAGATGGAGAGATAACCCATAGAGTGCAGTGTGGTTTGGGCAATTGAATGTAGGTATCAGGAGTATTGTGTGATCGAATAATTAAGGCGAAAGTTAAAGGTAAGGTTTTTAAGATAGTAATAAGACCAGCAAAGATGTACGGAGCCAAGACATGAGCAGTAAAGGGAGCATAGGAGAAGAGGTTAGATGTGGCAGAAATGAGAATGTTGAGATGGATGTGTGGAGTTACAAAAAAATGTCAGAATAAGAAATGAGACCATCAGAGTTACAACCACAAAAGTGGGAGAGATAGCTAAGAAAGCGCAGGAAAGTAGATTGAAGTGGTATGGACATGTGGTGAGGAGAGACAATGAATATGTGGGCAAAAGAGTGAAGGGAACAGAAGTACAGAGGAAGCGAAAGCGAGGTAAGCCAAAGCAAAGCTGGATGGATAAAGTATAACAAGATCTGAGTGAAAAGGGCCTGACTCAGGAGGTGGTGCAGGACAGAGGTATATGGAGAAGGTTGATCAAGCATATTGTCTCCACATAGAAGTGGGAAAAAATGGACACGAGTAAAGTCCATTTACAATGGAAACCAGAGAGCAATTAGTCATACAGAGAGCTGAAGGAATCTGGAACAAACTATAGAGCCATGCAGTTGAAGATGAAATCTTAACTTATTGAATCAAGTTATCTATTAACTTACTAAGCAAGCTTTATGGACTTAAAATTCTCCTTACATTTGTAAAAACAATTAAAGTAACCTGTCTTAGGGACCAGCCCCTTGCAAGTTTTCCCATTTTATTTTTATACAACAACACAACATCATTGCCTTCTTTGACACTAATCTCTACAAAAAGACTCTTCAAAGCGGTTTAAATTCATTACTAAAAGTCTCTTGTACTTGTGAGGCCGTGGTATCACTACACCGTCTTGCACAAACACACTGAGTCACTGAGACGTTGGGTAGCATCGCTCATTAGCTCAATGTCCATGCCTTCGGAATGTGGGAGGAAACCACTTGTGAATAACTCATAGATGTCTTGTTCAGACCAGGAATTCAAACCTGTATAGGTTGTCTTTAATACTTTTTGCCTGTCTAAGGCTACAGTACATGTGATTAGGGCCATCTTAACAGCATTATAGGCCCCCAGGCAAAGCAGTGCACTGGGGCCCCTACCTACACAACCACTGAGCAAGTCACAACATACATAGATTAGCATGGGGCCCCTATGCTCATGGGGCCACCGGGAAACTGCCCAGAGTGCCCATGTGTTAAGATGGCCCTGCATGTGGTATATATGGACAGATGCCAATAATATTGTTTTCCACCATCACTGCCCACTGTAGTGCTTTGCAGTCCTGAGCAAAGCAGGTGCTGTACCAAGACATAAAAGTCAGCCAGGTCAACAGTGATAGTGTCTCCAAGAAATATGAAGCTGCTAATCCTCCCCACAGCATCCCCTCTCCTGCAGATGAGAATTTAGATTGCCTCCCTCCTCTTATAGTACACGGCCATCTCCTTCATTTTGCTGATTTAAGGATGAAATTATTTCTTAGTGCTTGTATCAGAAGGTAAATTTCTTACCTGTAAGTCAAACCATCATTGTTGGTCATCAGGTGTGTTATGGTGGTGTCATTAGAGTAACTAATGATGGAGTTGGAGATGTCTTTGGCCAAATGGTCATAAGTTAACAAGGCAAATAGAAGCGGATTCAACTCATTACCTTTTGGGTTACTGTGTTGAAGATCGAACCATGGTCTGCACATGCTGGAATCTGCCAGTTAAGAAGTCCAAAAGTCCTATTACAAGAGCATTCACTGGAATTTATTTTAATACTTTACTGTTTTTAAAATCTGTTATTTCTAACTGTACATGTACCTTATTGAAAGTGTTCACCCACCGTTATACAACATTGAATCATAAGGATTTAATTAGAACTTTTTTGATATCGCACAACAGAAGAAAACTCTTTAATGTCAAAGCAAAAACAGATCTCTGCAAACTTGTCTAAATTAATTACAAATACAAGCACAGAATAGTTGATCACATAAGTATTAAACCCCTGTATTATGACAAAACTAGTTTTAGTTTAATGGAAATCACCTGTCTAAGGTTTCAGTTGATTGAAGAATAAATACACCTTATCTGGAAGGTCCAGCTTGTGGGGACCTAAACTACCCTGCACAGGGAAAACAAAAAAAAATTCTAAGCAACTCCATGATAAGGCAGGAGATATAGACAAGGATATATCCAAGACATTGAATATCCCTTGGAATCTAGGTACATTAATCATTAATAAATGGAACGTGTATGTCAACTGTAAATCTGCCAAGAGAAGGCCATCCAAAAAAAACTAAGTGATCATGCAAGAAGAAGACAAGTGAGGGAGGCCACCAAAAGACCTGTGAAAACACTAAGGGAGTTACAAGCTACAGTGTAGGAGACTGGAGGGACTGCAAAGACAAAAACTGTTCCTGGGTGCTTCCCCAGTAAAAACCACTTTTAAAACAAATGCACACTAAATCTCAGCTAGAGACATGGGATACTCTGAAGTCAGCGGGAAGAAAGTTTTACAGTCCGATGAGACAAAAATTGGCCATTTTGGCCATCTGACTAAAAACCATGTTTGACATAAACCAGTACATTATCAAAAACACACCATCCCTACTATGAGGTATGCTGGTGTCAGCCTCATGCTGTGGAGATGTTTCTCTCCAGCAAGCCCTGAAAGGCTTGTCATGGAAGCATTTAAAAAGAATTAATCAAAATATAGGAAAATCCTGGAAGAAAATCTAATGTGGTCAGTAAGAAGCCTGTGCATTTCCAGCAAGACAATGACCACAAACATGAAGTCAAAGCTACAAAGAAATGGCTTAAAAACAACAACAGAAATGTTCTGGAGTGGCCAAGTCAGAGAATTTGTGGCTGGACTTCCCCATGCAACCTGACAGAGCTTAACGACTTTTCAAAGAGTAGATAAAAATAGCAATGTCCAAATGTGCAAAGCTGATAGTGACAGACCTGTGCATACAGACTCAAGGCTGCCATGGCCGACAAAGGTTCATCTACTACATACTGACTTGTAAGGGGTGAATACTTATAAAATCAATTTTGTGTTTTACATATGTAATTAATTTAGACCATTTTGCAGTGATTTGTTTTCACTTCAGTTTGAAAAAAGTCACATTAAATCCACTTTGGTTCAATGTTGTATAAGAAGTTAAAAATTTTGAATAAGGTGAGTACTTTAGGGGTGGCATGATGGCGCAGTGGTAGCGCTGCTGTCTCGCAGTAAGGAGACCTGGGTTTGCTTTCCAGGTCCTCCCTGCATGGAGTTTGCATGT
Organism: Erpetoichthys calabaricus; assembly: GCF_900747795.2. NCBI lineage: Eukaryota > Metazoa > Chordata > Cladistia > Polypteriformes > Polypteridae > Erpetoichthys > Erpetoichthys calabaricus. The sequence goes on along the minus strand of NC_041397.2, from coordinate 280,381,257 downwards.
TCTTCCCGTGTCTGCGTGGGTTTCCTCCCACAGTCCAAAGACATGCAGGTTAGGTGCATTGGCTATCCTAAATTGTCCCTGGTGTGTGTGTGTGTGCCCTGCGGTGGGCTGGCGCCCTGCCTGGGCTTCGTTTCCTGCCTTGTGCCCTGTGCTGGCTGGGATTGGCTCCAGCAGACCCCCGTGACCCTGCAGTTAGGATATAGTAGGTTGGAGAAAGACTGACTGACTGACTGAGTGAGTACTTTTAATTGGCATTGGTATTGTGATTTGAACTACATGCTTTAAAAAGAAGAAAAAAAAAAAGAAAAATTTGATCAGACTTAAAAATCCATCCATATTTTGATTTTGCTGTTTCCAATATACTTTGGGTATTAAAAATAAAAAAAGTAATAATATATTTTATTTATATAGTGCCTTTCCCATACACAAGACGCTTATTATAGTACACATAAAACAGAAAAAGAACTTCTTACCTGTCCATTTCCTCTTGTGTGCAGTGTAATAGTGTTTTAACCCAAGTGATTGTTGAACTCTGCTTCATCCTTTGTACAATGCTTTCTCTGTTACTCTCTCTTATTTACATAAAATGCCAAAAAGGAAATTAAACTAACTAAAGCAAGATTCAGATTTCTGTACACTTGAAGAAGCCACATCCGCCCTTAAACCACATCAAACTAATTTTCTGTCTGATTTAATTAGGATATTCATAGATAAACTGAAAAACCACCATTAAATAATGTAGATTACCCTAACTAGACAAATTAAAGTGTCATACCTTTGGTGAAAAAGACATTTACACACAAGATTCACTGCATATATTCCTAGACTTAATGATGCCTACTGGCTGGTTGAGTTCTTGATCACTTTACTAGAACAGATGCTCTCATAATGTTCAGCTTTTTAATTTTTACAAGCCAAACTGTTTATTCCGGAGTAACCTTAACATCAGTTGACAGAATTAATATCCAGTTTACCAAGCCTGCAGTACTTTACCAGTTGTTTGGAAAACCATCATAAGGGAGGCTGACATTGAGTGACATTTGCTAAAAGGATCACAAGTTTGCACTGTCAAATGTCAGTGACATATGTAAACACATGTCAGGCAGTGCTGAGAAGTGATAAAGTGTGCAGGTGTAAAACAAAAACACTAATTAGCGCAACCAAGCTTTTCAGCCCACCAAGTTTGCACTCATGTCAAGGTATTTGAAGGAGGTGGAATGCATCTGCTCTGGATTAGCACATGGGCTTCGAGGAACAGATGAAAGACGCTTCTAGCAAGGCAATTATTCAACTGGTGGAAGATTCACTTCCAAAAACTATTCATTATTCTCTTTAAAGCTTTGTCCTGGCAGAAGCCCACTGTGTTGCCAATTGATTGTAATTAAATTAAATTGGTGTTTTAAAAGGATCTGTTATAAAAAATGGTGTGACACATGCTTTCCAGACCTTGTTGAAGAGCTGTTTTAAATAAACCATCAAAACCACATCATATGTTTGATGTCATTGTTGCACTGCATTTATTCTAACAAAAAGCATTGGGCAATGATGTCTAATGCAAATATTATTATTATTATAAAGATTTATGTGTATTTATAAAAAAAATTATGAATCAGCAAGTCAGTCAAAAATGACAATGTAATGTCTGAATGTGTTCACATGAAAGTCGGATCCCAAAGTGTGTTTAATAATAAAAACACTTTTCTTTTTATATCATCAGTCAAAAACTGTTTAAAAAGTATAGTATGAGGATACATCAGAAAAGATCTCACTCTGACTTGGATTAATTTCTAACTCCTTACCCTCGCCTCTCATTTTAGGTGCCAATGTACCCTCAGAAAGCCATTTGTTTTACCCACAACCAATACAGGATGGGAGGATGTGGGCAGCACATTGCACATTTTTTATATTTCTGAATTCTTTTCTACAATTTTATATTGCATTTAATAGAAAGCATACTCATATATTTCAGTCTCATTAATGCTGCTCACACATAAAACTCTGCAAAACTAAAAGGAAGCTTTACATGAGCAATATCATAAAGATTACATTATTAGTGCATAGTAGACATTGTGTAACACATGTCAACACATCAATGACAGTAAAGACATCAATAAGTAAAATGAAGCAGACCACCTTCTAGGATGCAACCTCTAACTATTTACCTTAACAGTTTATAGCAAAGCTAGACATGAATGCTACCAATTGTATAACTGGCAGCTGCATTACATTTTACAAAATGTACGGGATATTAGCATGTTCTTTCCTAACTGAATGTGTTTGGCATTTTGTTCTCTGTCTGAGGGCTGAATTTTTCACTAGGAACTATCACGGAATGAATACATGGCTACCACAAGCTATGTGCTACAAAGCACATTGTAAGATTAGTGCCATTCTTAGTGATCAAGCATCCATTATGGGGCATCTAATCAGTCAGCTCTGCCACTTGTTTTGAATAGAACTTATATGTTGGTACCAACTGGGCTAACCTGGTTAGTCAAAATAAACAAAGGAAAGGTAGCCGCTCAGGCTAGCAAAGCATTACAAAGGCCTTTCAAAGAGACAGCAATTAGACAAAGCATTATAGCTGGAATGAGTTGGAACTCTGTCCTCCTCTAAGGCTAAGGTCCAAATGAGATAACTCCTTCCAGTAGTGGCCACTTTTTGTATCGTCTGGACCAGAAGGGGCAGGGCCTTTTTGGGTCATTGTCCTGTGCTAGAGGAAGAGGAGATGAAAAACTGTTAGTGTCAACGCACCATCTCATCCCAGATTGGAAGAGGTTGCTTTGCCAGAGCTGGGAAGATGGTCCCCAGTCGCACATGTGTAACAGTACACAGTTCTGTATATTACAACATGTCTTGTTCCCTGGCTTATTTTTATTTTCTGTTTTATTGTTATTTTTGTCATTTTTTTAAATTACTATCCATATGTAATTTTTGTTAATATTGTTATGTTTATTTATTATTTAGGATTTATGTATTGTGTGTTTAAGTTTGAATTCATATCGTGAGTGGATCTTCAAGGGGCCTGATCTCCTGATCTCCCCCTTGTTTTTTGTTTTCTGATTCTTGGATTTTTGGACAAGACTTGTTTGCCTTGGGTTGGATCTTTTAGGCATACCTTTTTTGGAACTACAGTAATCCCTCACTACTTCGCGGTTCACTTTTTGTGGATTCACGACTTCGCGGATTTTATATGTAAGCATATCTAAATATATAACGCAGATTTTTCGCTGCTTCGCGGGTTTCTGCGGACAATGAGTCTTTTTACTTCTGGTACTTGCTTCTTTAGTTGGTCTGACCAGTTAATTTCATACAAGAGATGCTATTGGCGGATGGCTGAGAAGCTACCCAATCAGAGCACGCAGTTAAGTTCCTGTGTGCTGCTGATTGGCTCAGCGACGGAGTGTTGCATTAACCAGGAAGTCTCATCTCACTCATTCAGCATTAACGTGCTACTGCTTCAGGGGCCGTGTCCAAGCGCCAACAGAAGATGCAAATGATTGCAGAAAAGGTAAAAGTTTTGGATATGTTGAAGGAAGGGAACAGCTACACCGCTGCAGGACACATTACAGCATCAATGAGTCCATGATTCTTTTTATTTAAAAAGCACGAAAAGCATATAAGATCTACGGCCGCAGTGTACTTTAACCAGGGCGCAAAACAAGTTGCAAGTGGACGTGATAAGGCAGTAGTCTGGATGGAATCTGCTTTAGGAATCTTTGCAACAAGGTTGACGACGTCATGACCGCCTACAAGCTGCAACGTGTACTTCGCTATACAGTAAGTGTAAACTTATCTACCGATTTCATATTGCTTAGCAGTTGTCCCTGTTATTAATAGAGTAAAGGGTGGGTTGTAAACAATACAGGGAGGGTTTAAAAACGTCCAAATACACGTTAAATAATTAAATAAATATGGTGTCCCTACTTCGTGGAAATTCAGTTATCGCAGTTGGCCTTGGAACCTATCTCCCGTAATAAGTGAAGGATTACTGTATTGTTTTGCCTTTTTCAGTTTTTGCTATTTGCTGTGCTCCTTTTGTTTAAAAAAGTATATTTTCCAGTTATAAAGATTTCACATTGACCTTGTAATTCCAAACCAGAGGATTTCTGGTCTTCTCTCCCTTAAAGGGCATTTTTGTGTTTCTGGAACATTTAAAGTATATTGTTTAACCTTAAAAAGCCAGGTCCAATTTTGGCCTGCTTTTTTTGAGTTTGGGGTCTGGCTGCCTGACGTGAGGCCTGTTTCTGAGGCTAATCAGTGAAGGTCCTGGTTAGGAGTTTTGTGTATTTTAAGATCTGCTCATCACTTTTCACCATGTTTTTGCTGCATATTTACAACAATCCAATATCTGTAGTGAGAAATTGAAAGTATGGAATAACTTAAAACAATTTCAGAAAAAGGGGGAAAACATCTAATTGGAGATGATATTGTTTTATCTCGAAAAAAGTAAAAGAAAAATTAAAAATAACTAGGACAGTTATAATCAGAGAATGGGGCAAATGTCAAAACCTAGAATCAAAACGATCAAGTGTCAAAAATTGAAATAAAGAGTCAAAAAAGCGGAACAGATTCAGAAGCTGAGAAGAAAAATTTTTTTTTTTTTCACAGAGAAGCAAGGGTTTATCCATTAAACTCAGATACCTCAGCATTTTCAAAGACGATGTTTAAGCTGTCACTCTGATGACGTGTCCAGTGAGCTCATGGCAGTGAATTCTAGGAATCATCGCAAAGGAAACAACTAATATAAAAGGATCTAAAATAGCAGTGTGAATAGAGAAAACAAAATGGAGTGATGGCAAAATGTAAACAAATTGTATGCTTCTTAAATAAGCCAGATATACACAATTTCTGACCACATATTCAAAATCTGGGCACATGAAAACTGCAGATTCCATAAAAATATTGCCAGGAATGTAATCAGAATAGACTAAATGCATTTATAAAAATTGAAGACCACAACAGGTACACTACATTGTAAGGCCACTTCTACTACAAATATAGCCTCTTTTAATAGACTCTTCCCAACAGAAATTGATAAAATATATTTGTATTGATGGTGTACATATTATATTTCCAAATAAACACAACATAATTTGAAATGTCAGAGGTGATTATTTTTTTAAGGAAAGTATGAAGAGGTTCTTCGGCCATAAATAGCTTGTTCCCAAATAAGAATATGCAGCCAACCCACTAGTTCTGCCTGAAGCCTTCTTAACTGTATACTTGTCTCTTTCTCTCTCTCTCCTGTCACCCCTGCCACCGCCTCAAACTGCTTGACTGAATTTTGACCTGAGGCTCTAAATGCTGACAGCATGGCTTTTAGTGAACCAAACATTCTAGCATATATATAGTCCCAGTTCCACTGCAATAATATGTTTTAGACACAGTTTCATCCCCTTTTCAAAATGGTCTATGGTTGCTAGAAAAAAGTCTCAGCTCTATATAAGGCACACACTTTGACTCCGACTCCATAAGAGTGCATCGATGGTCACATTTTTGACAAAGCCTCCACATGTCTTAACTCAAGTACAGGGGGCAAAGCAATTCTTGTAAGGCGATTTTTAAAGACAGAGCATCAGCTATGGCAGAAACAAAAATGGTGGATCATGTTGATTTGGAGTTTTGGGATTTCAAAGGCATGCTTGTTAGTGGGCATGTTTAGGAACCAGTGTGAATTCTTACCCAACAGATAATACCAAAATTGTTACATAGCTCATTTAGCCAGGAATACAGTATAAGACCATGCTTCCTGTAGATGCTTCTAGCCAAGACAAATGTTGGTGTATTCAGCTACTTAGGTGATCTGCTGTACATCTCAGTTCTTTCTTAGCTATGCCTATCTGGACAATAAAATGTAAGGAGAAATTAGAGAACTGTTTAACTCTTTATTTATGGAGTCACCCAGAGGTGCCTCTTTTTAGGAAAAATGTTCCTATTGTTAATTTTGGGATATGGCCAATGTAGTTTAGTATTGGTCTTGCATAGCTGTGGTGGGTCTTGGCCTTTGACCAACTACATCCCCCCAAATACTTTATCTCTTCTGTCCAAAGTAGCATTTATTTCTTCAAAAATGTCAGTTTATACTGCCAAGCAAAACAAGTCATCCAGAATGGGTAAAAAATATTTATGTCATCCAGATACACTGCACTGAAGGTGCACCATATAATTCAAATACAGATACCATTCGGAGGTTTGCTTAAACATTTTTTTCCTTAGTTTTTTTCTCATTTGCATTGGTCAATCAACCTTTGTAATAGTTGTTATAGTTCTGAAAGGACTTTCAAAAAGACCAACTACCAGAAACATCAAGTAAGCATCAAATTGGGAGGCCTTAATTAATACTCCAGAGGTTATTGAAATACAATTGCGGCTACCACATTATGGTGCCAGTAGAATTAAGGTACAACATGAACTGAAACTTGATGACTCCTAGGTTTTAGTCAGTGAATATTTTAATGACAACACTGTCTTGAAAGTGTTTGGTTAAGACTTCTTTTGCAATTTCAGAGCAAAGCTGAATCAATTCCAAACATCCTGTGACTTATTCTACCCACATGTCTATTTCAAACCCACAAATCTAGTTCAGGCTGGTTCAGAGTTGGTAATAATAATAATAATAATAAATTTTATTTATATAGCGCCTTTCCCATGCTTAAGGCACTTCACAGAGTTTAAGAAAGAATGGCAGGGTATACATACAGTATAGATAGTGGGCAGCACAGTGGCGCAGTGGTAGCACTGCTGCCTCGCAGTTAAGAGACCCGGGTTCGCTTCCTGGGTCCTACCTGCGTGGAGTTTGCATGTTCTCCCCGTGTCTGCGTGGGTTTCCTCTGGGCGCTCCGGTTTCCTCCCACAGTCCAAAGACATGCAGGTTAGGTGGATTGGCGATTCTAAATTGGCCCTAGTGTGTGCTTGGTGTGTGGGTGTGTTTGTGTGTGTCCTGCGGTGGGTTGGCACCCTGCCTGGGATTGGTTCCTGCCTTGTGCCCTGTGTTGGCTGGGATTGGCTCCAGCAGACCCCCATGACCCTGTGTTCGGATTCAGCGGGTTGGAAAATGGATGGATGGATGGAGTAAGATAGTAAATTCCGAGAAAAAAAGCCTAACAGACAACATAATTGATGGTCTTGCACACACACATACAGGTTACATGAGCATCTTGACATAAAGGTAAACTGAAAGAAAGGTAATAAAGTCAGGTAGAGCTAAAAGCCTTCCTGAACAGATGAGTTTTGAGTTGTTTTTTAAATGAATTCATGGAGTCAGCTGATCTAATTAATTTCGGTAGGTCATTCCAGAGTCTGGGCGCTATACAGCTGAAGGCCTTGTCACCCATGGAGTGAAGATTAGTGTGGGGTACAACAAGATTGCCAGAATCAGAGGACCTTAGTGGGTGGGCAGGCACATAGTGATGGAGAAGGTCACTGATGTAGTTTTGTGCAAAGTCATTTAAGGCTTTGTAGGTTAATAGTAGAATTTTATATTCAATTCTGTAAGATACAGTTTTGAATAAGCTGGAGCTGTGATATGATTAGAAGGGGAACCTGCCTGTAGGAAATTACAATAATCGATGCGGGATGTGATAAAATCATGGACAAGTTTCTCAGCGTTAGAAAAGGAGAGGAAGGAGCGAACATGTGATATGTTACGGAGGTGAAAGTAAGAAAGTTAAGATAGATAGATAGATAGATAGATAGATAGATAGATAGATAGATAGATAGATAGATAGATAGATAGATAGATAGATAGATAGATAGATAGATAGATAGATAGATAGATAGACACTTTATTAATCCCAAGGGGAAATTCACATACTCCAGCAACACCTTACTGACACAAAAAACAATATTAAATTAAAGATTGATAACAATGCAGGTAAAAACAGACAATAACTTTGTATAATGTTAATGTTTACCCCCCCGGGTGGAACTGAAGAGTCGCATAGTTTGGGGGAGGAATGATCTTCTCAGTCTGTCAGTAGAGCAGGACAGTGACAGCAGTCTGTCGCTGAAGCTGCTCTTCTGTCTGGAGATGACACTGTTTAGTGGATGCAGTGGATTCTCCATAATTGATAGGAGCCTGCTCAGCGCCTGTCGCTCTGCCATAGATGTCAAACTGTCCAGCTCCATGCCAACAATAGAGCCTGCCTTCCTAACCAGTTTGTCCAGGCGCGAGGCGTCTTTCTTCTTAATGCTGCCTCCCCAGCACACCACCGCGTAGAAGAGGGCGCTCGCCACAACCGTCTGATAGAACATCTGCAGCATCTTTTTCCAGATGTTGAAGGACGCCAGCCTTCTAAGGAAGTATAACCAACTCTGTCCTTTCTTACACAGAGCATCAGTATTGGCAGTCCAGTCTAATTTATCATCCAGCTGTACTCCCAGGTATTTATAGGTCTGCACCATCTGCACACAGTCACCTCTGATGATCACGGGGTCCATGAGGGGTTTGGGCCTCCTAAAATCCACCACCAGCTCCTTGGTTTTGCTGGTGTTCAGGTGTAGGTGGTTTGAGTCGCACCATTTAACAAAGTTATTGATTAGGTCCCTATACTCCTCCTCCTGCCCACTCCTGATGCAGCCCACAATAGCAGTGTCATCAGCGAACTTTTGCATGTGGCAGGACTCCGAGTTGTATTGGAAGTCCGATGTATATAGGCTGAACAGGACCAGAGAAAGTACAGTTCCTTGTGGCGCTCCTGTGTTGCTGACCACAATGTCAGACGTGCAGTTCCCAAGGCGCACATACTGAGGTCTGTCTTTAAGATAGTCCACGATCCATGCCACCAGGTATGAATCTACTCCCATCTCTGTCAGCTTGTCCCTAAGGAGCAGAGGTTGGATTGTGTTGAAAGCACTAGAGAAGTCTAGAAACATAATTCTTACAGCACCACTGCCTCTGTCCAAGTGTGAGAGGGATCGGTGTAGCATATAGATGATGGCATCCTCCGCTCCCACCTTCTCCTGATATGCAAACTGCAGAGGGTCGAGGGCGTGTTGAACCTGTGGCCTCAGGTGGTGAAGCAGCAGCCTCTCCATGGTCTTCATCACATGTGATGTCAGAGAAACAGGCCAGAAGTCATTCAGCTCACTAGGACGTGATACCTTTGGGACTGGGGTGATGCAAGATGTTTTCCAAAGCCTCGGGACTCTCCCCTGTTCCAGGCTCAGGTTGAAGATGCGCTTTAGAAGACCCCCCAGCTCCGACGCACAGACCTTCAGCAGTCGTGGTGATACTCCATCTGGACCCGCTGCTTTGCTGGCATGAAGTCTCCTCAGCTCTCTGCTCACCTGCGCTGTTGTAATTATGGGTGGGGATGTCTCTCCTATGCTGGTATCAGCAGAAGGATGTGTGGAGGGTGCAGTACTCCAAGGTGAGAGTGAGAGTGGGTTAGGGTAGTCAAACCTGTTAAAGAAGTTGTGATTTATGTGGGCGGAATAAGGGAGGAATCAAAAATGACACCAAGATTCTTTGCAGTAGAGGCAGGTCTGATGATATCACCACCAAGATTGACTGGGAAGGAGCTCATTTTATTAAGTTGCACTTTAGTTCCAATTTGCAGGAGTTCAGTTTTGTTGCAATTTAATTTTAAAGAGTTCTGCTCCATCCAGGTTTTAATTTCACTGAGGCAAGTTGTGAGCTGAGAAAGCTCTGATGAAGTTCCACTTTTAACATTGAAATAGAGTTGAATATCGTCTGCATAAAAATGATAACCCAGTCCAAAGCTACGAATAATATGGTCAAGGGGAAGCATATAAATACAAAAAAGCAGAGGGCCGAGGACAGAGCCCTGTGGAACCCCTTGTATAACTGGCATTGTGCTGGACCTGCTGTTGCCAAGACTAACAAACTCTTGCCTATCAGTCAGATAGGACTTGAAACACTGGAGGGCAATGCCACAGATACCCAGCATGTTCTCCATTGTGCACAGTAGAATGTCATGTCTGACAGTGTCAAATGCTGCACTGAGGTCTAACAGAATTAAGGGTCTCCTGCCATAACCAAATCATTGGTTACCCGTAGCAGACCAGTTTCACAGCTGTGCTGCGCTCTGAAACCAGACTGAAAGGGTTTTTTTTAACATTGGGGTTACAGAAGCGATTTTAAAAGTGAGCGGCACAAAGCCAGTGTCAAGGGGTGAGTTTATTATTGTTGTAATAATTGGGATTATGGCACAAAGGCAGGATTTAAGAAGTGTGGTGGGGATGGGGTCCAGTACACAAATAGTCGGCCTAATCTTACAAAGCAGGTCATTAACAAATGCCGATGTGACTGATGAGAACTTAGAGAAGGAGCTGGATGGAGTGGGAAAACAGGTAAAGATATAAACAGATGATGTATTTATGTTAGTTGAATTATTTAGATCTTTAATGTTGTTATTGAAAAAGTGGAGGAATTTCTCATAGACTTCAGTAGAAGAGGTAGTTGGTCCAGATGCAGGTTGAAGTAATTTATGAACTACAGAGAACAAAACCCTTGGGTTATCATGGCCACTTTCTATTATTCTGCCGTAATGGGTGTTCTTGGCAGCAGTGAGTGCTTCTCTGTAAGCTCTTTGGTGATCAGAGAAAGCCTGGATGTGCATGGTGAGGCCAGACTTACTGTACGTGACATTCTGTCAAGGCGTCGGCCACCTGCTTTCATAGATTGCAATTCTGAATTATACCATGGAGCTGAACACTTAAAGGAAACCTCCTTATGTTTTAAAGGAGCTATTTTATCTAATGCTGAATAAAGGGCTGTGTTATAGTGGTCAACAAGACTATCTGGTGTTGATGGAATAGGTGAAGACAGTAAAAGATCAGAAATGGATCCAGAAAGGATAGAGGGACAGGTATTTTTAAGGTTTCTGTAAGAAAATTTTTGTTTACAGGTAAGAGGGGGGAGAGGTAATGAGACAGTAAAATGTACTGCTTTATGGTCAGAGAGTCCCAAATCAGTGCTGTAAGTGTTGGCAACAGATAGTCCAGATGTACAGATCAGGTCCAGTATATGACCACCAGAGTGGGTGGGAAAATCAACATATTATGTCAAGTCAAAACAGTCCAGTAAGGATAGGAATTCATTTCTCAGTTTAGATGTGGGGATGTCAATATGGGTGTTGAAATCACCAAGAAGAATGACTGTCTGGGAAAAGGAACTTAAGTGGGTTAATAGTTCAGTCAGATCAGGTAAGAAGGATGCATTGTATTTTGGAGGATGATAAAGAACAATGAGTAAAACAGGACCTAATTCCGTTATTAGTTTAAGGGCCAGACACTCAAATGACAATGGACAATCAATTAGGATTCTTTTGATGTTTAACTCCACTCTGACAATTACTGCAAATCCTCCGCCTTGTCTTGAGCTACGAGGCTCTGTGAGGAAAGTGTAACCAGGTGGTGTCGCCTCCGTGAGAGACGTAAATTCATTTGATTTTTGCCAGGTCTCCGTTAAGCACAACATATCAAATTTGGTATCAATGATGAATTCTGCCATTAAGAGATCTCAAATTAAACAATGCAATATTAGTTGATGAGACTTCTTTTTGCACAGAGCCGTGACCGGAGTTTATTTTCACATACTGTAAATTTGGCACACTGACACTTCTATTTCCAGGGCCATGAGTAGGACGGTGTATTCCTAAGCAAATGCTGCCGGTGATCTTTTCATTCACAGCAGTGGCGGCGACCTGACTCACGATGTACATATTTTGGGGGCCGCAAAATACCGGTGTCTTTTAGGATATTCTAGTCAGACCATTTGCTCTGGACAAACTGTTTAATATGAAGGAGTTTGTCTCGAGAGTATTTTAGCATGATACTGAGCAATACTTATCTGATAGCAGTGGAGAAGCAGCACAGCACAGTGGAGCTGTGTGGTGGCGCAGATGAGTGGCGATAGCAAAGCAGCAGAAAGCATAGCAGGAGGAGGTAGCAGGATTTGGGGGTTCCAACATACAGCTACAAACAAGTAACGCTGGGTATTACAGACATGATCACCCCAGAGCCACAAGCCAGGTGGGTGTGAAGATCAGATCAGTTCTTAGTCATAAAGCACAATAAAATTAATCGAGAGCAGACTAGCATAGCAACTATAATCAAGGAGACAAACATCCCAGGCTCCTAGATCACCAAGGTACAAAGAAATGTTCGTAGGTCTCATCCCGTGATCCACAGATTCAGTTATTCCCAGTCAAGGTAAAGTCCATAAAGTCCGTAAAAATTAAAGCAAATCTATAGAATTCAAGTCAGCTGCATCCACAAACTATACATACAATAAAGAAAATAAAACAAGCGTAAAAATGTGCAGGATTAAGGCAAATTTTGCGAAAAGTGTTGTTAACAGAGAAGAGCGGCAAAAGCATGCGTGTGCCTGCGTCCCCTCCTCTGTTGGTTTTTTTGGTGCTTTTCATAGAAACAATGGGGGAGTCAAACATATTTGTCTTCTTCATCAGGCACCAAATGACATTCCTCAGTAAAATGGGGACTGCCTTGGTTCACCAAAGATACCTTATTCTTTTGACAAATATTGTCAGGCTCATCTGAAAATATGCAATAGTAACTGTTTTTACCAAGATACAGTATCTTCTAATTAACATTGCCTGTGTAATGAAAAATGGTCCCCCAAATATTCATACATTGATGGCTTCTTTAGTTCTCTTTGTTTGTATTTAATGTGCCTTCTTTCAACTTCTGCCTCTGACTTATATACCATCTTTATCTTATTCTCTACGCATTGACTTTCAAATGAAGTTCTTTCAATGTTTTTTCATGGATTCATGAAAATAATTAAAATGATATTTTCGGGGTATGCAGTCTACTGGGCATATCTTCCAGTAGCCTATGACTAATCTTTCTTTGTACCTTTTACAGAAGACAGTTGGACTTCGTCAATGAATAGCAATCAACTAAATCTGTCCACTGATTTTAATAATTACTCAATGGAGTAGGTTCCATATATCTTGCCATCCAACCAAACAACATCCTCTACATTCAGACACAATGACATCATATGTCACATCAAACTCTTTGGGGCTTTCATCTGCTCCAAAGCTCTCCAACCTACCACCATGAGTACAGAGTTAAAGGCACTTTTAATGTCTAAAAAGGCCAAATATTGTGCATAAGGAAGGAATCAAGTCCTGAGGTTTACCTTCTCAGCCTGAATCCTGATTACTTTTCCTCTAGTCCTGGTTCCTTAGTCTTTCCTTTAAGGTCCTTAAGTAAAGTATATCTTGGCTTCTATAAAGGACTGGTGCACTGCTCTGTAGTTCTAGCAGTATTGGGAGTCACCCTCCAACAGTGAGATGCTAATATTTTTCCCAAGTCACTTGGTATTTGACTCTCTTTCCAAGCCTTAAATATCATGTTTCACATTTTATCCACCAGAATATCCCTCCCTGCTCTCTAATTTCTGGTAATAATCTATCCCATCATGCTTCCTTTCCTCTATTCATCCTCTTAAATACTCCCCTCATTTCTTCCATCTCTATGTCCTCATTCAGCCTGTGATTCTTCTTTGAGAATTTCATCCTATTGTTTGGTCTTTCTGTACACTTTAGATGGGTTACCTTTTCATTCCTAAACTTCTCTTTATAGTGCTGTCTCCATACCTCCAACAAGTTATCAGTGTCTTTTATAGGCTAATTTTGTCAATTACTTAGGCTCCTTACCCTCTTCCAAAATTACCCCTCATGCACTTTAACAACTTCCAGTTACTAGTGTGTTCACTACACAGGATTCAATCAACTCTTCTTATTCCCATTTCTCAATACTTCTCCTCCATGTGTCCCTTAAACTTCATGGTCTCTCCTGTGGTCTTTATTAATATCTCCCATGATGACAGTGTTTCTGCTACCAACATCCACTTTCTTCACCGCAACTCAAGTCAAGTTAAGTTGGGGAGCATGCACTGGTACAGTGCGTTGCCGCACCCACTACATGACGAAACAACTCTGGATGCCGGTTGGCAAACCCCCAGGCAGACACGTGGTCCAGTCCCACCCTCCGGAAATGACCCTCTATCTGCCGCAGCCAGGTGTCACGTGGGCGACCCCTTGGCCTGGTCTAGCCACTCGGGTCCCCAGCAATGACGATCTTAGGAGCCGGATTACCCACAGGGAAATGCGCCACATGGCCGTAGTGCCGTAACTGATGCTCCCTCACAATGCAGGTAATGTGCCTCTGTGGTAATGCGCATTACCAAATTTAAGTTGAAGAAGCATTAAACTTGAAGGACCGGTATTTATAAGGTTGTAAGGAAGTGAGTTTACCGTTTGTGTGTTGATGGCACTGCCGCGGGAACGTGGGGCCATCTAGCAGGTGAGCGGTGTGAGGCACGGTGTGTCTGGACACATGTGGAGCCGGTATAATGGCCAGTACGGGCTCCTCCTCATGTGTTCATTTTTACACGCTGGTGTCCTTGCAGCCTGCCCAGCGCAGGTAGATTAAGGTGCAGAGCGCCTGAAAGAAAAAGCCAGCATTTGTTTGAGTAAACAGAGTTGAGTCAGAGATGGGGATCCCATATTGTAAATAAATGATTTAATTTACTGGTGAGTCGGCAATGGGTGTGCTTGAGTTCAGCATAACCATTGGCTGTCCAGGGGGGCTGGCTTACGCGCGAGACCAGCAGGGGTTCAATTTTAAATACATAGTTGCTCGGGGTGTGTCGCGGCGTGTGGCGTGAATGCGCTAGCGTCTACCTGGATAGGTGCGTGAGGTAGACGGGGTGGCAGATTGGCTGGACAATCTTGCAGGTTATATTTAAGGAGTTACCGGCCAACAGGGGTCGTCAGTGGACCTAAAGCTGAGGTAGGAGTTAGCACTGCTGAGCTACTGGAGTAGCAGTTGTGATTTTGGTGGCTTTGTAAATATTCTTTTGTATATAGAGTTATATCTCTTAGTGATCATTTTGGTGGAGGTATATATACTTATTTGGTGCTGGGATAATTTTGATTATGGGTTTGGTGCAATTGTTTTTGTATATACACACACTTGTTTTTGTTCTTGTGCATTTTTTTTTCTTTCCTGTTGGAGGAGCTTCTTGAGCCAGAGCTAAAAGAAGACAACCTTCATTATCGGAGTGTGTGTGTAGTTTTTGTAGGAGTGCACTGTTTTTGTAAATACACCATATTTGTCCTTTTTTTTGTTTTTATTTATTTCTGAAGAAGTGTCAGTGCTGAAGGACTGTGTCTCAAAGCCCACTTGACACTATTCCATTTTTGGTTGTACAGCACTCCTGTAAATAAACTTGCACCATTTTCCCTTCAATTTTTGTCTGTGTCTCATCTCTCCACTGATCCTGTTCGGTTCATAAACTATCAGATGTCTAGAGTGTAGACCACTTCCCACTACACGGGATATCACAGCCTCATTCGGGACTCCATGAGCAACCGCTCATTCGACACAAAGTCAAACCAATGGTGCCCAAGGATTTTCCGGAAAGACACAGTACCAAAGGAGTCCAGTCTTCATCTCAGGAAGCACCAGGACTCTAAAGACTTGGACCTTCGTCCTTTTGCACAGATATCAGGAGCGCCACACACCCCTTTCCAGCAACCTCATGACCCCCCATGCTCTCTCATTCTGTCTACTGACTTCATAGCAAGAGTCACCAAAGACATGAATGTCACTGCCAAGGTAAGTAAACCTCTCAACAAGGTCGACACTCTCTTCGCAAACAGACACATTGCACATGGCTGTACTTAAGAGATCATTAAAGGCCTGGATCTTGGTTTTTATCCAGGACACTTGCAAGCCCAGACACTCAAACTCCTCGCTCAGTCTCTCAAGTGCCCCGATCAGAGCCTCCATTGACTCCGTGAAGATCACAGCATCGTCAGCAAAGTCAAGATCCATGAATCTTTCTTCACCAACAGATGCCCCACAGCCACTGGACCCCACTACCTTGCCCAACACCTAGTCCATACAAGCATTGAAAAGAGTAGGAGCAAGAACACACCCCTGACAAACCACAGATTCAACTGGGAAAAACGCAGAGGTTCTACCTCCACTCTGCACAGCACTCACAGTACCAGTGTACAGGCCGGCCATGATATCCAGCAACCTCAAGGGGATCCCGTGAACCCTCAGGATGTCCCACAGGGCTGCTCGATCAACTGAGTCGAACGCTTTGTGAAAATCGACAAAGACTGCAAAGAAACTCTGCCGATATTCACGTTTCCACTCTATGAAAACCCTCAGTGCCAGGATGCGGTCAATGGTAGACTTCTTAGGCGTAAAACCAGACTGTTCCGTTCGCTGGTAGGTGAGCAAGTGATCACGGATCCTATTGAGGACCACCCTAACAAGGACCTTACCCAACACAGAGAGCAGTGTTATCCCCCTGTAGTTGCTCCAATCCAGGCGATCACCCTTCCCTTTCCAGACAGGGACGACAAGTCCCGTTTTCCAGTCAGTTGGGATGATGCCAGTCTCCCAAATGGAAGCAAAGATTGCTTGCAATACAAGGAGGACAGCCTTACCACCAGCATGGAGAAGTTCACCCCGGATACCACAGATGCCTGCAGCCTTTCCCCCCCCTCAGCTGGTTCACCACCTGTGCGATCTCAGTGAGATTGAGTGGTTCACAGCTAATTGGAGGATCAGCCGCAAGGACCGTGAACCCAGAGATATCCAACGTCCTAGCCGGAGGATCAGCTTTGAACAACTGCTCAAAGTAGGCAGCCCAGCGGGTCACAACTGCAGTATCATCCATAAGGACCGTTCCATCAGCTGCCTTGACTGTGACTCTCCGAGGTACAGATTCAGATGTGTGTAATGCTTCGATTCCTCTGTAAGCAGGACGTGGGTCGCTAGACCACAGATGGTGTGTCACTTGCTCACAGATTCCTCTAACAAACGCCTCTTTGTCTGCCCTCAGAGCCCTTGCAGCCGTCCCTCTCTGTTCCTGTTACAGACCAGAGTTGCCATTGAGCCGTGTGCTGCGACTCCTCTCAATGATATCCAGGGTGCCCTGCGAGATGAATCACCTCCTTCTGGGAACACCAGTAACACCAACACAACCTTCAGCAACCTTCAGGGTCTTGTCCCGGAAGGTCTCCCATATCACATTAGGATCGGCAGTCGTACCCAAATCTGCATGTTCCTCACGTAAACTGCTTGCAAACTCATTAGAAACAGCCTGGTCTTGGAGTCTGGCCAAGTCCAGGCTCATTTTCCTAGTAGGTGGTAACCTACTGGACCTAAGCTGGATCCTAAGAGTAGCAACAACAAGTTTATGGTCAGAATTCACAACCCTGCAGTTTTGCAAGAGCCTCCAGCGTCTGCCCACGAGGATGTAATCGATCTCCTTCACCACACCACCAATATTGAAGTACCAAGTCCAATGATGCGGTTCTTGGCGCTGCAACCAGGATTCAGCGATTCACAGCCCCTGACCTGTTGCAAAGTTAAGGAACATGGAGCTACTTTCACCACGGTCACCAGACCCATGGAGACCGAGATAATCCTCATTGCCAGCCCTGTCAGTGCCAGTGGCTGCATTGAAGTCACCCATGACCAGAGGAGTGTCACCTCGTGGGCACCCATCAACCACCGAGCAAAGCTGCAAATAAAATGTCTCCCTCGCCAAGACATCACTCACCGCAGTTGGAGCAAACACTGAGACAACAGACAAGGAACCCAGGGAGTGCCGTAATCTGAGTCTCATAATACGGTCATTGAAAGGAGTGATATCAGACACCATTGGAAGAAGCCAATCCGCTACAGCAACAACTACTCCCCGAATATGACCATCAGATCAACCAGACCAATAAAAGGTGTATCCACTTACAGAGACCTGGCCAGTCCCTGGTCTGCGCACCTCAGAGAGTGCCACCACTGAAAAGCGGAGTTTATGCAACTCCTCCGACAGCAGAGGAAGATGATCATCTTGCTGGAGAAACAAGATGTTCCATGTGTCCACCTGTATTGGCCGGCTCAAATTAGGACCCGAGTGCTGCCGTGCAGCGGGCGACGCCTCAGCCCCACACCAGTTCCGATCCCTAACAGACCTGACTCAACTGGTTCTCCAACGGTTTCGACTCCTCCGGAGATGGGGCTCCTGAGGGCTTTTCCCCATTCCCTTCATGATGCGAGCAGCCTTCCTATGCGTGGCTGCAGCAGAGCTACTCCCGCGGAGAGCAAAAAGGAGTCCTTACTGCCTTCTCGGAGCTTTGTGAAGTTTTTTATGGTGGCTGGAGTGCCAATCCTGCCACCAACCCCCATGATTTCCCTGCAAGTTGGAGGACCGCTTGTAGGGCCAGATACAGTGTAACGTCATACCCAGGACAAGCTTAAAATATTAATTCTTCATCCTTGCATAGTCATTTCTACATTTGTCTGTATTTTCCATGGCCTTCCAACATTCTTTGAATCTTTAAATCCTCCATCCAGGGAATAGCCTAGTGACTGAGTACTCAGTGAAGCTTCCTTCTTACAGCACCTGAAGCATGTGCTGAATTTTCTGTTAGGGTTATCTTCCACAGGAGAAGGGTTGTTGGCTTCATTGACCTCTACAGTCTCCCAGTTTCACAGAAGCACACAGACCTCTAAGCTCATTACTAAAGGTACCTTTAATAAAGTGTCATTCCTAGGGAGGCACCCTTTTTCATACTGGATCAATATTGAGTATCCAATTAACTCTATTATGTCCTTAACTGGGATGAGGGAAGACAACCAGGAAAACCCACAAAAACTTGGGTAGACACTGCAATCCTGCTAAGACAGTGCCAGTTCTCTTATTTGAACATGTGGCCTTGGAGCTGTGAGCATCAACACTAATCTTTGTGCCACCATTCACTGGAAAATCCTGTACAACTAAAAAAAAATATAGCCATAAATCCCAATTTTCAAGGGGCTCAACAACATCCATGGTTTTTCTTTTAAATGGAGCATGCATCTTTGACAGATGTAAAACTGTGTTGAAAACCCAGCTGGTAAATGTTGTTCAAGGAAACAGGGTCAGAAACATCAAGGTGAATTTATTTTATCAGTTATTTAAAACCAAAAAAATGTAGCATCCCTTCTTTTTAGTCTTTCCTAATTTGAACACAGATGAAGCATGGGTACTCGTTTGTAGAAACTCTGTCTAGTATAGGCCTGGCATGTATTTGTTCTTCTGTGTGTTTTCCATCACCGATACATTGTTTATAACTCATGACAAGATAAAGACATATTGAACAACTTCTTGATACAACAGTATAATTATTTTAAACACTTTCTATGCAATAATATTACAATAAAACCACTTGTGTCCAGGTGTTTAGAAGTTCTCTTCTTAGCTAACCATATGCCATGCACCAAGATGCATTCCTGGTTTATTTTTGATCAACCTACACCCACAACACTGAAATAAATATGATATGTGTTGTTTGCACATCATAAACAGAACTTCATCTCAGCATCAAAATAAATTTTAAATAAAGCAGGGCTGCATCTATCCCAAGAAATGATCAAACATCAAAATGTGGTACATAATTGAAGAGCATTCTACTTTTTCCATGATGTGATTTTTTTTTTTTGCAACGAATACATTGCTTACTATGGTTTCATAGCACACACAAAACTGGTTAGATAAGTTGTAGTTAATATATACGTACACAGGACCTTCATACTCATACTCATATGAAGGGTACCTTCATACTGTATATATACCCTTGGAAGTTTTCACATTGTATTGAATCACATTGAATCACAGTGATTTTTGACGGAAAATTACTCTTTAATGTTAAAGTGAAAACAGATCTCTGCAAAATGGTCTAAATTAATTTCAAATATAAAACACAAAATAATTTGATCTTATAAGTATTCACCCTCTGCATGTCAGTATTTAGGAGCTGCACCTTCAGCAGTCATGACAGCCTTGAGTCTGTGTGCACAGGTCTCTCTATTAGCTTTGCACCTCTGGACACTGACATTTTTCATCATTCTTATTTGTAAAACTGGTCAAGCTCTATCAGGTTGCATGGAGATTGTGAGTGAATGGCCTTTCTCAAGCCCAGCCATACATTTTCAGTTGTATTGAGATCTGGACTCTGATACAGCATCTTGAGGACGTTAACATTTCTTTGTATAAGCCATTCCTGTGTAGCTTTGGCTTTATCCATGGGGTTGCTGTCTTGCTGGAAAACAAATCTTCTCCCAAAGGTGCAGGTTTCCTGCAGACGGCATCAGTTGTTCCTCCAGATTTTCTCTTTATTTTGCTGCATTCATTTTACCCTCTACCCTCACAAGTCTTCCAGAGCTTGCTGCAGAGAACCATCTCCACAACATGATGCTGCCACCACCATGCTTCATGGTGTTAATGGTGTGTTTTTGATAATATGGAGTGTTTAGTTTGCACCAAACATGGCTTTAGTCTGATGGCTAAAAAGCTGCAATTTTGGTCTAATTAAACCAAAGAACCTTGTTCTTGCTGACCTCAGAGTCTCCCTTGTACCTTCTGGCAAACTCTAGCTGAGATATCGAGTGTTTTTTCTTAGCGACTCTTAAATAAAGCTGGAAGAACCCAAGCAACAGTTGGTGTCTGCGCAGTCTCCCCAATCCAAGACCAGGTGGTGGCAGAGTGCACTGATCCTTCCTCCTTTTCATCGGCAGACCAATCTCAGGAAATTTCACCTATACTCAATGACATCACTTCCAGTTCCTGCCCCAATGACGTCAATTCCCCTGCCAGGCTTTAAAACCTCTATGTTTGCCTGACTGTGCTGTTCTGTGTTGGACTGAAATCTGTTAAGACTTGTTCCATTTTGAACCACAAACTTCTATTTTGGCAGCCTATCTCAAATATACAGGCCTCCAAAACTTTTCTCTGTGTTGTGTAGAATCCTTTCACAATATATACAGTACATACATATATACATAATATCCATCCATCCATCCATTATCCAACCCGCTATATCCTAACACAAGGTCACGGGGGTCTGCTGGAGCCAATCCCAGCCAACACAGGGCGCAAGGCAGGAAACAAACCCCAGGCAGGGCACCAGCCAACCGCAGTATACATAATATAAACTTATATATGTGTGTGTGTGTAAAATGATATACTGCTCATGTTATGTTTTGGTCCATCTGACGCCACCAGGTTGCACCTTAGACTGTCCAGGAGCTCAGTGATACCCTGGTGAGATCACCCAGGGCACCATCCATCATCTCATTAGGAGCATGCCCCAATGTTGTCAGGCATGCATACAAGCACGTGGGGGCCATACAAACTACTGAGTATGATTCGGAGTTGCTGCAATGAAATTTCGGCAAAATGGACTAGCCTGCCGCATCATTTTTTCACTTTGATTTTCGTGGTGTCTTTTAATTCAGCCCTCTGTAGGTTGATAATTTTCATTTCCATCAAACAATGTGGCATCCTTTCGTTCCTAACACATTACCCAGTCCATATCAGTAGAGATATCCAGCAGGATTTTTTTTCCCATTGAGATCTGATATGTTTTCAAAATGTTCCTTTAATTTTTTTGAGCAGTTTGATGCTGTGTCGCTATATACCATGATTCATATACATTTAGCCATGGAGACTTTACTCTCTAAACTAAATGACAACCCTACCTTAACAGCACGAACAAAGCTGGCCACAGAGGATATTATGCTTTTAACATCACTTTTCTGGAAAGCTCACTTCCATTTTAATGGGAAATGTTACAAACAGAAAGAAGGCATGCCATTGGGATCTCTGTTATCAGGATTCCTAGCCTTATGCAGCAATTTGAAAGTGTGGCTGTAACGTTTTTCAAACCTAAACTTTGGATACGCTATGCAGACCTTACATTCGTCATATTAAAGAGATACTGAATGAATGACAGTTGAATGAATTTCACAATCACATCAACTCAATATTCCCTGCACATTTATCAAACAATGATTACATAGGAGATGTCCCAGACCTCAGTAAACAGTTGGCACCAACCCAATCTTCCATTCTATCAGGTACAACCTTCCTCATCACCGTGGCGTTTCTGAAACCACGGTGTGCATCCTTTCCAGATCAGGCACTAAAGTAGCACATAAACCAGGAAACACTCTGTGGACAGTTCTTTTTAATGCGAAAGGTGTCTGCAGCAGAGACATGGAACATAGTATACAGTATACAATGCAGTGCATGCCCTGATGTATACATGAGACAAACATCTAAAACACTTGCAACAAGTATACAAGAACTAGCTGTGTAAGCCCATGCTGTAAGAAGCCCGGGGTCCTAGAAAATATTAAAATCATCACAAAAAAAACTGAAATGTTGAGATGTGAGGTAATTGAAAGGAACTACTCTGGACATCTCTCTCCTAGGAGGATTCGTTTTGCCGACATGCTCGAATCACTTGTGCATTAGCGGCAGGAAAAGTAAAAGGGAGACTGTTTTGCCGATGTTAGTGTCTTTATTTTGAGGTTCCATTTTACTGACGTGCTGGCCTCGCTTGTGTTATTAGAGGCTAAGCACGTTTTCTGTTTCCTCAAATGTGTAGCCCTTACACCGACTCCACTTCTCCTTTCCGGGTCAGACAGACACACACACACTTCCACGCGTAGACGTTTATATATAAGATATTGCAATGCTGTCAGAAAGAAAGACGCAGGGTCTCTGATATCTGCACATACCAGTTCAACCGGACACATGCTTTAACTACGACACAGCACAAATGAGAATCAGGGCAAATATTAAGAGTGCCAGAGACCTGGCTGAATCATGGCCATCAAATGAAAACACCATTAACAGACATTTGGACTTGAAACCAGTATATGCAGGCTTTTAAAGAAGAACAACCAAATTATAAAAAGACTTTAAGACCAACACCCTCTGAATCCCACCTTATTAATCCACCCCTCTTCCTACACCCACCTACTCTCCTTCCTCATTTGCTATATATCACCTTTGATTCCTGTATGTTTAATCATTTTCCTTTGATGATGACATCTAGTAGGTGTTGAAAGCTCAAGAATAAAAGATTTTTTTTAAGATACGTGATTCATTTTCTCCCTTTGTGGACTTCTATCTATCTATCTATCTATCTATCTATCTATCTATCTATCTATCTATCTATCTATCTATCTATCTATCTATCTATCTATCTATCTATCTATCTATCTATCTATCTATCTATCTTTTTTTCTGTTGTATTTGTCTTGTGTTATGGTATTTATGTAATATTTATGTACAGTATATGTTGCATCATGGCCCCAGGAAATGTTATTTTGTGCCACTGCATGCTGCAACACTCTGTATGAATGGCATGACAATAAAGCCAGTTGACTGGACTTGACCTGGCTGTGTTACTTCTTGGTACAACATCTGCTTAGCTCAGGACTGCAAAGCACTACAGAGTGTGGCAAACAATGTTATTGGTATCTGCCCATGTATACAACCTTAGACAGGCAAAAAGTATTAAAGACCTCAGCCAGCCCGCATAGGTTTTATTCCTGGCCTAAACAAGATGCCTGTGAGTTATTTTCAGTTACTTTGGCTTCCTTCCACACTCCAAAGTTGTGCACATTGAGCTAACGGGTGACCCCTCACTGGCCCTGACTCAGTGACTGTGGCTTCAGGTGCAGGGAGGGTTTTTGCCTCATAAAAACTGCCACTAAGAGGCGTTGCATACCCTGTGACACAGTAATGGATAAAATAGGTTTACAAGAGATAGAATTTTAATGTAAGATTTAGGCTTTTGGAATGCCGTAACAGTATAAAGGCTTTACTAAATTCTATATGTTATAGCAAGTACAAAAGAAGAATTTGTACAATCTGTTAAAAAATTCTCAGTTGATGAAATATTGGCTTATTATATGGTTTTATTATTTGAACCTATTAAATTACACTTCAACCTTATAATAGACTACAATCTCTAGACTTAAGAATAAAATTTATATTAGATAAGTCTTATTATATTACATTACCCAAACTTGACTAATAAGGTGATCGGTTGATTTATTGGAACAGAAAGAAAGTTTGCTGCATGAAATATAGTCACTGTCATGAATGAAATGGCAATTATTTAGTCTACAGTTTCCATTTATCCCTTTGCTTGTTTTTACATGACAGTAAAATCATCTGGAGCTAGAAGAAAAAAAAATTAAATGAGCCTTTTGCATTTAGTAGAGAGGGGGGTTTTGTCTTCTATATTTGTGCTATCCTAGTCTTCAGAATCCACAGCTGCAACCTTCTCACTGGCTAACAAATTTTATGGAAAATTTTGATTCCTCTAAAATTTTTGGTAAAACCAATAGATTTTTACACACTGAGCACAAATATGTATTTGTATTCTCTGTATCATGCAGGGATTCATTGTAATGTCTCCAGTGGCATAGGCCTACGCTACGATATTACAAAGTAAGCAACACGAGAGAAAACTAGAAATGTCTTGCCACAGATTTTCATTTGTAGTCACTGTCCAATGGATCAGTGTCCAACAATATTCTACCAGCATAGACAGACTCCACTTTCCCTAGTAGCATTTTTCCATGTTGGCAATGTCTTGGTGAAACCTTTCACTATGTTTGTTACCTAGGTTGGCTGGAAAGAAGTCCAAGTGGGAATGAAGTAAATGTAGCTTCAGTGACATGTTGCAGTTCATCAACTTGTTTGCCTGGAGCAGACTTTCAGCCTGTTCAACGCAGTTTGGTGCCTTGTAGTTGCCCAGAAAGTTAGAAACGACTTTCTTGAATGTGGTCCATGTGAAACATTTAGCACCCTGCAGCAAGCCATCAAAGTGTGGGCCAACGAAAAGACCTTCTTTTATCTTGGCATCACTGGTGGAATCATCTGTCGCGAGTATTCAAAGACTTCACCTTGCTTGTTCATTGCCTTAACAATAACATTGCCTTAAAAAGTTTTTCATTAGCCCACGTTTGATGTGCAAAGGTGGAAGTAATTTGTTTTTCAGATCAACCAGTGAGTCATGTGCAATTTTCTTCCCTGAAACCAATTTTCTGCAAAGTGGCCAGTCCTTTAGCGTGTAATGTGAATCTCTTGCTCAGCTATCCCACTCGGAAAGAAAACAACAGTACAGGTCCAAGCTGTAGACCGAGTAAAATTGCAACTACCTTCATATATTCCAGTTGTACCTCGAGTACTGAATATGTTTCAGCAGCATCTATATACTCTCATACGTTTCCTTGATATGAACAGCATGTCTGACAGGTATGGAAAGATAGATATTGTCATTGTGCAGCAAAATGACCTTCAAACTTAGCAATGATGAGTCAATAAACAGTCGCCATTCTGTTGGAACAAGTTCACATCCGAGAGCAAAAAGCAATCCATTGATGTCCCTTCAAAAGTTTGGACCATTTCTTAAAATATTCTTTATACTGTATATATATTCTATTAAATGTGTGGCACACAAGAAATAATGAATGCAACAAAAACCTTGTTAACAAGTGAATTTTTTCATAACACATACTGCACAATGGAAAGCCCACAGACAACAGGTTGATAATAAGAAAAAGTGATGTCTTGACCCCTTCATCACATTTTGAGAAGCAAAATCAGTGAAAAAAAATGTATAGAAAACTACATGCCACACACTATGGGCACCTCAACGCCCAGAAAATAGAATGGATGATTGAAGATTGGGGGTGTTATTTAAACTACGAGAGACTTGATGATATTGGAATAATAAAATTTGTTAATCCATTTGTTAATCTGAATTTCAGGATTGCTGGGATATAGAGCATCATCTCCAGACAGAGGAGCAGCTTCAGCGACAGACTGCTGTCACTGTTCTGCTCCACTGACAGACTGAGGAGATCGTTCCTCCCCCAAACTATGCAACTCTTCAATTCCACCTGGGGGGGTAAACGTTAACATTATTCAAAGTTATTGTCTGTTTTTACCTGCATTTTTATTACTCTTTAATTTAATATTGTTTTTTTGTATCAGTATGCTGCTGCTGGAGTATGTGAATTTCCCCTTGGGATTAATAAAGTATCTATCTATCTATCTATCTATCTATCTATCTATCTATCTATCTATCTATCTATCTATCTATCTATCTATCTATCTATCTATCTATCTATCTATCTATCTATCTATCTATCTATCTATCTATCTATCTATCTATCTATCTATCTATCTATCTATCTATCTATCTATCTATCTAGAGATCATTGGAAGCATCATGCATAAGTACTATCCACTAACACGTTCACACACAGAATCTTCCACATCAGATTAAATTTAAAGCCACCAGTTAATCTAATATGTACATTTTTAGGATGCAGTAGGAAACTGAAGTAGCTGGTAAAAAAAACAATTAGCCATAGGACAAACATGCAAATTCCAGAAAAACAGAATCCCTGGCTTCAGGAATTGCTTGCCTGGGGATGCACCAAGATGGTATTTCTCCAAACACAATGATGTGCTCACTACTCCTGGAGAAGAAATTATCATCACAGAATGCTTTTTCATCATGTTGAAAATCGAATGAATTTGTGGAGACTTTTTAAGCAAGTGGAAATGAATAGGGTGACATGATTGAATTTTTTTTTTTTTTCATTATGAAAGGATTAAGTACAGTGGATCCAGGCTGTTACTTTAAAGGTGTTGTCACACTCATAGTCAGCGTCCTTTGTTCTAGTAGTTTGGTTGTATTTCACACTGTAAACTAAACAAAATCATCAAAAATATCTTGTGGATGTTTCATAAACTTCTTTCTTTGGGTGGAAACTTTTTTTTCTGGGAAAAAAATGTCATGGATGTTTGAAAACACTTGTGTTTGTGCCTGGCTGCATTTTTCATGGAGCAAAATGCCTATTACTGAACAACTGGAAGACTGTATATACAAATATATTTTACATATACTGTATGTGTGTGTGCATGTGTAAGTGTGTATTTTATGTGTTAAATTTATACAAGACCATCATGTAAACAACTTTTCACACATTCCAAGAGCATCTGAGAATAAAAGATTTCTGTCATTTAAAACTATGAAAGCAAGCAGAGTTTCAGCTTGCTAAGTTGTATGCACTTTGAAAGTGACATGTGTGACATCTGTCAATTGATAATAGGCAACTCTTTCAGTAGGCAGACATCGTAATAAGGTGTGCGTTTAATAAAAGCAACACCCAGGTGCAAACCCTTAGGGGTTCCTTTAGTAAAGACAGAGTTTGAAGTTTCTGCTTATCTTGCTCTTCATGCTACAGTACTGACAGACAAATGGCCTCTTTTATCCTCAGCTGTTTTTCTGCGTAAAACGTGGATCTCTGCAGCTCACTAGAGATCATGTGAGGATTTTTTTTTCTGCACTGCCTGCATCTTTTTGTCTTTGGTCCCAAATTGTTTCTTAAGATTTTGATGCCCTTTGCTTCATCAGCCTCTTTTCATGTATCTGAGGAGTTTGAAGTGTACAGATAAAAAAGTGACATGCTCTGCCACAGTGATCCTACAGCCTTAAATAGAAATAAACTAGTGAAAAAAAAATAATGGAAGGATGCATGAACAGTTTTCTTGGGGACTAAATGTTAAGGATGTGCATATTATGAATCAGGGTTTTAATACCTGATTAAGTCAATTTATTCTCTTTTCATTTAATTATAATGAAAGTAACACCTGGCATTTTTTAATGTGTATGGAAATTTTAAGTTTTCAAATAAAACATTTTTCTAAAATGGAGTGTTCTATATTGCTAGTAAACAACATATTTTACCGGTGCACCAACTTTAAGATGGGGGCTTGGAGTACTGGGACAGACTGATTGGCTTAACAACCCATAGCATATACTGTTTATCAGTATTCATAATTAGTAATGATACTGTTTTATCTCATAATTAAAGTTGGCCGTCTACATCATAAGCATACTCTGTATTCTAGGAGAAAAACGCAGTGCTGAGAAAATATAGCTAAGTGTTTCTTAGCCATTTAAAATATTCCAAGTGATAATTTGAGGAAATCCATTTAGTCAGAGTCACAAAAAGCTAGAGCTTATCTTTAGAATATCTTTTACCAATCTCTATAATATGGTTGTGGACCATGCTTGGTCCTGTTGTGAAAGATCTCTTGGACCCAGTTTGCCAATCAGACAAAACTGGAGTGGAGGATGCAATTATCTTTCAGCTCTACAAGGCTTATTCTCACCTGGACAAAGTTGGCAGCACTGTGAGGATTCTGTTTTTTGATTTCTCTAGCGCCTTCAATCCCATCCAGCTATACCTGTTAAAGGGTAAACTCAGAGATATGCAGGTGGATGAGCCTGTGGTGTCCTAGATAATGGACTATCTGATGTGCAGACTGCAGTTTGTGAGACTCAAGGACTGTGTTTCTGATTCAGATGTGAGCAACACTGGAGAACCACAATGAAAAATCCTGTCTCCTTTTCACTTCACCCTGTACACCTCAGACTATTAATATAACACCCAGTCATGTCACATGCAGAAATTCTCACCAACTATGGAAAAACCTAAAATGTCACATCTTTCAAGTTTTCAACAAATTGAGAAAATGATGTCGCCCTATAATTAACGAACTCTAGATTTCATTTTTCCTGAGCACAATATTATTTTTTGCATGAATCAAGAACACCTGCCATTTAAATTGCGTGATCGTAATCTGACGTTTTCAATGGTAGGCGGTCTTTCCTCATCAGTCAGTGGAGTTGCTAAGTTTTTGTCTTCCAATATGTAAAATACTGTACATACTAGCTTCTTCCATTGTGCTAAGACCGTAATGAAGATATATTTGTCCATCACCACTACCTTATAACACCAGGAAAGACCTAGTAACTCCAAAAACTAAAAAAAAAACTCAATTTTTAAAAAATGGCAGTTACTAGGTGTTTCCATTGCACGTGAGAATTCACAGATAATTCTGCACTAGTGGAGTGTATTGATAAGGCGGATGAGACCGAGTATAGGAGTCAGGTGGGGAACTTTGTTTGTTGGTACAAAACAAATTGTCTGCAGCTCAGCATCAGCAAAATCAGGTTGAAACTAAAGGTCACAAAATACTAATGGCTTATACCAAGTAGTAAAAAAAAAGAACATGTGGTTCACAGAGGTCTGCACTCTGGAGATGCAGGTTTGACAATGAACACCCACTTCCTCTGGCCTTGAAAATTTGTAGTGACCTTCTGGAAGAGGCAGGGCTTTGAAGGATGTGGAAGTGATATTATCTCTCATCTGGCAGGAGTCCCTCTGAACTGTCGGTGAAAAGGAAGAATGTGTTAGTGACAGCGTCCCCTCTTGGCTCGGGGTGGTATTGCTTACCTGTTTGGAGCTCTTAAGATGAAGATGACCCCTAAGTGCTCATGGTAACACAGTATATGTTAATTACTTTTGCTAATGGCTAAAGTACTCTCCTAGTAAACTCATTCTGTTGACTATTTGCTCATAAACATTTATGCTTCAGTATCACATGTTTGTTTTCAGCTTATTCAGAAATGGCTTGTGGGAAACCACCAACAATAGACACTCATGGGGAACATTATTAGGCAATCATATCTAGCATTTAGAAAACTTCCTTCTGCCTCTGGAACAGCAGGACTTGCATAATGCATAGATTAAAGAAGGTGCTGGAAGCATTCCTTAAAAATTATGGTTCATGCTGACTCAACAGCATCAAACCGTACCTGCAGATTTTTGGGCCACAATGGATTGAGATGTAGGGACTGTGAAGGCCAATAGAGCAAACCAAATTCACTGTCATTTTTGTGAGATTAGCTTGAAATATTGTGTGATTTATGACATGGAACACAGAAAAAATCCCATGAGGACAGCTGTTTCCATATACTTGAACCACCACAATTTACACAAAAATATTATCATGGTCAGATTTTTTAGAATATGTCACGCACATTCTAAACTTTGGTCAAACAACCACTCAACCTCTTGATAATATTTTCATGCTTTATAAACTGAGCTTCAGCCACTTGATTGTGTTACATTTGGAATTTTCTTTTAAATTTTATTTAGTTTTCTGTGGCTTTTTGGGATGATGTCTGCCTTCTTGTTAAGGATTTTGCCTCAGAGGCTTGATTTCTGAAGTCATCTTATTTGTACGATTTTCCGTTTAAAAGTTTAGAAGTTTTTCTCACTATACTGCAATGCCATTTTCTTTGATTTATGAGCATTACTATTCTAGTTTTAGAGAATCCTCATCACTATGGCAATGTATCCCATGATCCTCTGGGAATGCATGAACCCTAACGTAATCAGCATTATGTTATTTAGGTCATCATGTATTTGGATGCAAAGTGCTTTACATGTAATTTATTTTGTTTGTTTTATGGTTATTTGAGACTTAACTTTATTATGAAGAACTCTGATTATTGGGTAAGTTTTAGGGTTTGACTGTAGGTCGGTTTGGTGTTTTTGGCAACAACCTTGGCACAATATTTTGGCCATGTCTCTCCCTCCTAGTCCGTCTTATAAAATCTTTCTATGCTTTATTTGAGAAAAGAAAAACGATTGGCTGTGGGGAGGAGCAAACTAATGAGCAGGTGTAACTAATAAACTAGCTAAAAAATAGTAGCTTTGTCCCAGGCCTTTAATGCTCTTTGGCTTCAAAAGGGGACACAAAACTAAGTTTGCTCTGCACACCCCATCAAAGACTTTTTAATTGTCATTCTACTGTTTCCTGCGTGTTTTTATGTATATAAGGCAATGATAATTTCTATTTTAAAAGTTAAAGTTGAAATTGACATGGATATGGAAAAAACTCACATAGTAATTTTCAAATAATATTAATTTTTCAAGTATTTAAAAATATATCTGAAATAACCTACAGCTGCACATTACAATCTTAAAGTGGTTTCCTCACATTAAGCTAATATAGGGCATAATCATAACATTTTTGTACAGAAATAAAAAGAGTTTTCATGTTATCATTTTACAACAATGATATTCATAGTAAAATTGTATTTGTTACTATTTTGCCTCTTTACACCTCAGTGGTACATTTTGATTAAACTGTACATCTGCATTTCCTTCAGGTTTTAATATGTGCAATCTGTTTCACATTAAGTTGTAGAACCTGGATGAAAAAAGCCACACAAGGGGCAATTAGATTCTTTTACTCTTCAAAGTGCCTCATCTTATGTAACCTGACACATATCGTGCTTTGGGTATGTTCCAGACTCGGATTTTCATGTACTTTGTTGTAGTTGTGCATGCCTGGTGTAATATTTTGACTAAGATGCTTAGGAATCTACTCTCATAACTGTAACAATATGTAGCTGTCGACTGGCATGACTAGATATCTCAGGTTTACAAGCTAAAACTTTAGCAGATATTGCGACAAATAGAAAGTGAACTGTTGTTTTCAAATAAATGATCATCTTGTTGAAATCATTTTCACTCCAATTAGCTGTGTTATGCCAGTCATGGAAAAACATGAAACAAACCTAAAACCTGCACCTTGGATGCCCCTCCATCTGTTTTCTTTTCCAAGCTGGCTGCCCCAAGTTTCCCACTGGCATGATGTTTTATGAAGCTGACCAAGAGATTTACTTCAGAAATGAAATTTTTTCTTGAAACTAGGAATAAAATCTTAACCAAAGGTAAACTTTTCTGAGCACTGCAATCTGTTGTTCTAAGCCAGAGGATTAAATCATAATTGTTGTCAGGTTAGCATGCAATGGGCCATTATCAAAACTGTTATTAAAAAATTAGAGCCAACACTCCTAGACAGAAAATGAGTGGTTATGAAAGAGCAAGAATAAAGACTTCCTAATAGCACTTGCTCACTAACTTAATGCGTACGATGAATAGAAGACAACTCGCCACAAGATAAAAACTTGACAATGCACTGCAATTATGAGACGAACTGTAGCACAAGAAAACAACTCTTGCAGGAACTCTCCTTCTTATGCGAACAGCCATCAAAAAAATACAATGTCAGAAGTTCTTTGTGACTAAAAGTGAACATTCACCACTCGAAAAGGCACTGCAGCACCTGAAAGGCAAGCTTTCGCTACCAGTTCCCTGAGACTGGAAGGTGAGCATTCACTACTTGAAAAGACACTGACTGGAAGGAGAGCTGTCACCACAAAAATCGAAAAGCTCTTCGGTATGACTCTGTGCTACCACACAAAAAATCCAAATTTAAAAAAGCACTTTAATCTAAAATCATTTGCCTCTGAGGTCTCCAAAGTATCCAAAATCTCAGAAAAGGGGATTCCTGTTACTCCATTCAAATTTATTGCCAAACCTTTGTGATGCTAGTCATCAAGGCAGTCCTTAGGAGCCATGATGTGCATCCTATTTGACACATTTAAAATTGTAATTAAAAAGATTCTTCCTGACGTTCATGGAAATAAAGCTTAACAAAATGTACCTAAAGCAGCGTTTCTCCACCTTTAAGTATTTGCGACCCGAGTTTTGATAACAGTTTTAATTGCCCCCCTAATGTTTTTTTGAAACCCTAATAAAATGTATTCCTATATTTTTTGCTGCCGATACACCGCTACAAGTTTAAAATTTGAATAGTGAAATTACACCACATATGGCAACATTCGCACCCCCTTGTTTGTTACTTCGCGCGCCCCACAGTTTGAGAACCGCTGACCTAAAGCATATAAAAATGTTAAAAACAAACCCAAATCACAACAGAAGCAAGATACTGAGCTGGACTACTCAGGACACCCTATTCTCTTCCAACACCGCTTGGAGAATTTCTGGATACTCCCAAGCAGAGTGAGATGTACTGTATGATTTCTCTAGTGTCTCCTAGATCCTAGGTCTGCCCCTGGATTTTCTCCCACTTTGTGTCTTATATAACTCCCATGACAGGCAACAAGGGGGCATTGACCAAACCACCTCAATTGGCTCCATGTTATATTTCAGCCAGGGTTACTCCTCAGGCTGGGGTTCAAATCCTTGTTTTATGACTTTATTCTTACTTTTCAGTCATTGTTTTATGTTTATGTCATTTTTATTTATTATTTGCTGTATTATCTATGCCTGTGTTATGTTTCGCTTGTTTGGTGTGTGGTCCATAAGAGGCAGGGCCCCCTGCCCATTAGTGCAAGGGACTGGCCTCAGGCCTCTAAAGACGGGGCCAGCTCACATTTCCTTGCAGTTTCATTGTGGATATGCTAGGAAGTGGTGAATTGTTGTGATTTTTTTGTGAGTTACTTGTGCTTTTGTGATTTCTGGATTTTTGAACCTTTGCTCTGTTTTATACTTTTGCTTGGATTTGTAATTTGAATTTGGATTTGGATTCTGCATTTTACCCTTATATCAAGCCAGAGTTTGGCAGTAAATCCCCATGAGAACTCTTTTTTTAAGTGGCTTTGGAACTCCTTAATGTTTCAGAACTTTTAGTCCATAATATTCGTCTTGTTTCAGATAGGCAGCAGTTCTACTTTAGGGTCTTCCAAAACTGCTGAATTACTTTACCTATCATAGTGGATGAGTCCAACAATCCAGAACAGGAAGCTCTTTTTAGCTGCTTTTCCTCACAATCTCATTATTTTGGTCACTGTCCAGAGTTTCTGAACAAGCAGGGAGTGTGAAGGCCAACCCTCAAAAGTGCAAATATATGCACTTAAGTGCAGCAGTGAGTGAAGTGTGATTACCTGGGAGAAGAGTGGTGCGCACAGTGGGTGTGCTGGAAGAAGTTGATTGCTTGGGAAAAAATCAAGGAGCGCCACGGAGGAGTGAGGAGAGTGCTGAGGGCTGGAGATTCACAAGCAGAGCAAGTGACATTTGATATTGCATTCAGGGGTGGCAATGATATACCGTGAACTGCTAGACAGTGGAGAAATGTCCTTGATCTGAATGTTGTGAATGAATAATAGTGAGAGGTCTGGTATGTTGGAGACTTACTGTATCTATGAAGAGTGTAGATCATCGAGGGCATTGTTGTAGACTAAAATATTTTTTTTAAAGTTTACTGAGATCTTTGCTGGGTTGTTTTAATAGGGGAGAAAGGCTCTTGATGGAACACAGTTACTGTACAAATAGAATGAGTTACAGATGTGTTACCAGCAATACCCTGCACTGGCACCAATGTATGGAGTCACTCTCTAATAGT
Source organism: Erpetoichthys calabaricus (assembly GCF_900747795.2). NCBI lineage: Eukaryota > Metazoa > Chordata > Cladistia > Polypteriformes > Polypteridae > Erpetoichthys > Erpetoichthys calabaricus. The sequence continues at coordinate 280,347,305 of NC_041397.2, read as the reverse complement.
CTTACTGCTCGTGTGGAATAACAGTTTGTTTTTACTGCTTGATGGAGTGTTATTTGTATTTATTTATATAAGTCTAATTTTATACTGCATATTTTACATCTTCTCTTTGTACTTTTTGCACAGTAATAAATACATACTTTTGCATTGAAAACTGCTAGTCCATCCTTGGTACATGAACTACAAGTGGATGTGCTGCCAATTAGTATTACGGTCTTATATAGGAATAAATTAATTGATTTTCAAACCTGCTCATCCAGATAGAGAACAATAGAGGATCTGATGATGAGCGGGCATAAGACATAACCAACGACTTCATCATTATGCTCACTTCCTCACTTCCACATGCATTAATATAAGGCTTGTCGTCATTAAGTTTTATGGGCATTCAAAGCCCTGGAGCATAAGATGTAAGAAATATTGAATTTGAAGCATGGTGTTTGTAATTTAGGTGGCATGGTGGCACAGTGGTAGCACTGCTGTCTTGCAGTAAAGAGAGCCGGGTTTGCTTCCCGGGTCCTCTCTGCATGGAGTTTGCATGTTCTCCCTGTGTCTACGTGGGTTTCCTCCGGGTGCTCCTGTTTCCTCCCATAGTCCAAAGACATGCAGGTTAGGTGCATTGGCGATCCTAAATTGTCCCTAGTGTGTGCTTAGTGTGTGTGTGTGTATCCTGCGGTGGATTGGTGCCCTGCCCGGGATTTGTTCCTGCCTTGCGCCCTGTGTTAGGTGGGATTGGTTCCAGCAGACCCCTGTGACCCAGTGTTAGGATATAGTGGGTTGGAAAATGGATGGATGGATGGATGTTTGTAATTTAAGAACAAGAAAACTGTCCAGTGTGTTGCGATGAGTGAATTGCTCATCAAACATGTCATAAAATAATTTTTTAGTTATTCACTGACTATAATTACTCTTGCAAGGAAATTCTCAGATTAAATAGGACATGGACTTTGTGACATCATTTAAGCAAATAACAAATTGCAGGAAATAAATAAGACATACTGTATAATCATTGCCAGATTTAATATGTGCAAAGTATACAGATCCACGAGAAATCACTCATCCATCGTTAGTAATATATTTTTCCTTAAAGCGGAAAGCCAAGAATAAAACTGGAATCGACTTTATTGATGTAAAGTATTATTAGGCTGAAACAAACTAATCTCATTGACACAACTGCATAAAGAGAAACATAATGACTGCCATCCCACCAAATTATCAATCCACTTCTAACAGACTTCTATTAGCTTCAAATAGGAGGAAGTAATCACCTATCGAGGGGGCTTTGCCAGCTTATTGTAAGGCACTCTCAAACTACACTACACTGACAAACTCTTCCACACCAGGACATTTACAAATTGCCTATTAACCTAATATTCATGTCTCTAGTTTGTAAAAATAAACAGGAATATTGTGAGGAAAAACACATTGACACAAGCAGAACGTGCCAACTCTACACAGTCAGTGGTTTGGGCAAAGGTTTAAAACAGGTACCAGGAGTGGGCAACATGAGTTAGGAGATGCAGTACATGGCAATGATGGCAGAAAATTTCTTTCTGCAACAAATATAATAGACATTGTAGGTAGGCACATTAAGACATGGATAAGTGTGGAGTTTACTTTGTTTAGTTGATTATTTACTTTTTTGACTCACCTTTGCTTTTTTAATAGTAAAAAATTGAATCTAGTATATTACATTTCATATAAGTCTATTGCATGTCAACATGTCATCTAAAAATGCAAACAGGTTACAGTTGAAATTTGGACTCAGGCTTATTCATTCCTGCCATTGTGAATTGATAATGAGTTATTTATGGTATCATGAAGATTCACATTGCCTTATTTAATCATTCATTTTAATAAGCACTAATGTAATGGAGAAGTGCACAATAATTATTTTTTAGATTGCTTGTATTTATCTGTGTGATAAGGAGAGGTCTGCCAATGTCTGAGGGAAGATTTCTATCAGTAAGATGTAAACAACCAAAGAAATTCAACTGAAAACTATTACAATGTTAAATGTCATGGGTCTGCTTTTCTGGAAATTTATAACACACATGATCAAGTCTTCAAATTCAATAAAATGAATGTAAAGAAATTTACAACACAGAACTTACACTGTTGTTTTTAATTTATTGGAGTAATTAAAAATGAAAAGAACTCTTCCTGCAATGAAATTCAGTATGATCCTATATAATTTTGAAAGCTTTCACAAATAAAAAAATAAATCTAAGTATACATGAAAGGTGTGAGTAAGCCCCACTATGTCTGTGAACTGAAGTAACACTGAGAGAGTATGGGAGAGTGTGAATTGTAAGAGGCTAACAAAGCGACCACCCATCTGAGGATTTGGAAGCCGTGTGGTTTTTCTTCCTTGTTAATATATGCCACAACATTCTCTTTCATTGAGGTGATGTTTTTTTTTTTAAATGTAATTGAGTAATAAAGTCATTATGCATTGTTTGTGTTTAAGATTACTGATACAAGCAAAAAGCAGGAGACCACAAAGATATGTTTTGTTTTGCTTTGTTAAAAGCTAAATTTCAACTGCGGTTTCCTTCCAGCGAAATCAGTGAAATGAAATTTATAATTAGAGTTTATTAGTTTGATCTTTGAATTGTTTAGACTGCTTTATAAATTGACTTATTTATGAACGATAGGTGAGATGTTTTAAATAACTGGATTAGCTTATTTTAAAAGTAACAATAATGAAAGTATTTACTTTATATATTAAGCAAATAATACATACATAATTACATGCTTAAATGATGTTTTTTCCAAAGCGGTTTACAAAAGTGGTCAACATAATCGAGTAAATATAAATCTGGGGGACTGTTTGGGGACAAGTGTTACAGGGCAAGGTTCCAAAATTGATCACCACAAGTGAAGACTCCAAAATAAAATTCAATGTCGATGTCAATGTTAAATTTATTTATATAGCACATTTAAAACAACATAGGAATGCTGTGGCCAAAGTGCTTTACAATAATAGAATAAAAGAAAAACATACAATTAACATGAATAACATAAATAGAAATAAAATAAATGAACATAAATAAAATAAATAATAAATAGAAGTAATATTATATAATCAAAATGAGGAAACCATCAGTATTACTGTAGGTCACGGAATGCAAGTGAATAGAAATGAGTCTTTAATCTTGTTTTGAACAGTTCAATTGTAGATGACTCCTTTATGTGATGAGCTAAAGAGTTCCACAGGTGAGGAGCAGCAGCTGCAAAAGCCCTGTCCCCCTTAGTTTTACACTTGGTACGAGGGACAACAAGAGACAACTGACCACGAGATCTAAGCACTCTAGATGGCTGGTGTAAAGCACACAATTCAGATAAATAGGCAGGAGCAAGCCCATGTAAAGATTTAAAAACTAGCAATAAGATTTTAAAATCAATTTGAAAACTGACAGGCAGCCAGTGTAAAGAAGCTAATATTGGAGAAACAGAATCAGACTTTCTTGCCCCAACTGGAAAACGTGCGGCAGCATTCTGGACCAACTGTAACCTGCGTATCAGGGATTTCCTAATCCCAAAATACAGCGAGTTGCAGTAATCAAGGCGAGAAAAGATTAAAGCATGAGTAGCTTTCTCAAGATCCCTAGAAGACAAAAAAGGCTTGATCTTACCTAATAGACGAAGCTGGAAAAAGCAACTCTTGACTACAGAATTAGCCTGTTTCTCAAAAGAGAGGTTACTGTCAAAGATAACACCAAGATTGCGGACTTGAGGTTTGCAAAAGACAGAGAAAGAGCAGAGAAGTCCAAGACCAATTTGGGCTTTAGCTGATGGACCCACTATAAGCACCTCCATTTTACTTTGATTCAGATTAAGAAAATTTTTAGCCATCCATGATCTTAGTTCAAAAAGACAGTTGTGCAGTTGATTTATTGCAGAGTTGCAGATGGAAAAATAAACCTGTGTATCATCAGCATAGCAAAAAAAATTTAAAGTCACTGAAAAGTGTCTACCAATTAGATATGACCTGAACCAGTTAAGAGCAGCCCCTTTAAGCCCAACAAGATGTTCAAGCCGCAACAGCAATATCTCATGGTCAATAGTGTCAAAGGCAGCGGACAGGTCAAGGAGGATAAGGAACGCAGCTCCACCGGAGTCAGTAATAATAGAGATATCATTGAATACTTTCAGGAGGGCCTTCTCAACACCATGATAACGCCTAAAGCCAGATTGGTAGATCTCAAATAAATTATTGGAGTTAAGGTGATCAACCAATTGATTATAAATAATTCTTTCCAATATTTTAGCCAGAAATGGCAATTAGGAAATTGGGCGAAAATTGGCTCAAACTCCAGGATCTAATTCTGCCTTTTTTAGACAGGGACGTACCGCAGCAAGTTTAAAAAATGAGGGCACAACTCCCTCACTAATAGAACTATTAATAATGGCTAGTAAAGATGGACCCAAAACATCAAAGGTTTCCACTACGGGGTGTGGTGGTACAACATCAAGAGGACTGAGAGTAGGTTTAAGGGTGTCAATAGTTCTTTTTAACTGTGAAAGTGAGACATGATCAAAAGATTCCAAGACAATACCATGATTAACAGTAGGACGTTTATAGCCAGTTGGAACAATACCACAGTGGATTTTATCAATTTTACTGACAAAGAATGAAAGAAACTGCTCACATGACAGAACAGTGCTATTTAATCCCATCACAGAATGAGGGTGAATGGCCGCATTAATTGATTTAAATAAGACCCTAGGATTCTTAGAATTACGGGATACTAAATCAGTGAAGAAATCATGTTTAGCTGTCTTAACTGCAACCTGGAAGTTGAATAGACCTAAGTCCTAAAAATCAGTTTAGAAACAATCAGTCCATCTTTTTTCCAACAACGTTCCACAGTTCGACAGGCGCGGCACAGCGATTGCGTAGTTTCATTTAGCCAGGGAGCAGGTCTTCCCTTATTACACTGTATCTTGAACGGAGCAATCGAGTCTAAAACCGTTTTACAAGAAGAATTAAATTCTAAGGCAGAATCATTGATACCATCATATTGGACATGCACATAAAGACTAGAGAATATGGTTTTAAAATCGGATATAATAGAAAAATTTAAAAAGCGAGAGCAGCGTGGCGCACAATTAGTAGTAGGGACATCTACAGTTCAAGAATTTCAAGAACCTACCATCGCCAATATCAATTAAACAGAAATTCTCAAGAAAGTCTTCAACTGCTTATGGTTTATAAAGCCTTAAATAATCTCGCTCCATCTTATATATTGGAATGTCTGACATCTTATATTCCAAATCGTAACCTTAGATCTTCAAATGAGTGTCTGCTTAGAATTCCAAGAGCTAAACTTAAAAGAAGTGGTGAGGCAGCCTTCTGCTGTTGTGCACCTAAAATCTGGAATAGCCTGCCAATAGGAATTTGCCAGGCTGATACGGGGGAGCACTTTAAAAAACTGCTAAAAACACATTATTTTAACATGGCTTTCTCATAACTTCATTTTAATTTAATCCTGATGCTCTGCATATTCAATTAATTATCATTACTATTCATGGTGGCTCCAAAATCCGTACTAACCCCTACTTTCTCTTCTGTTCTTTTTCCGATTTTCTGTGGTGGCAACCTGCGCCACCACCACCTAATCAAAGCACCATGATGTCCCCACATTGATGGATTAAAGGCCAGAAGTCCATGTGACCGTCATCATCAGGTCCTTCCATGAAAACCTTGAATACAATGAGGACTGATCATTTATGTTAGGTAGAATGCCTAGAGGGGGCTGGGTGGTCTCGTGGTCTGGAACCCCTTCAGATTTTATTTATTCTCCAGCTGTCTGGAGTCTTTTTTGTTTTTTCTGTCCTCCCTGGCCATCGGACCTTACTTTTATTCTATGTTACTTAGTGTTCTCTTATTTTAATTCTTACTTTGTCTTTTTTCTCTTTCTTCATCATGTAAAGCACTTTGAGCTACATTATTTGTATTAAAATGTGCTATATAAATAAATGTTGTTGTTGTTGTTCAAACATTTTATAGATTGAGAAACACAACGTTGAACCAGTTAACTACATGTTGTGTCAGTTTGAAATTAAAATCTCACAGATTTTCTGTAACATTCTTTTTCATTATTAGGTGTATATTGTTTAATCAGTGATGAGTGAAATGATTTGTGGGAAAGTGAACTTAAAGTGAAATACAATGTTTAGCTTCACAGACAAAATTTGTGTTTCACGTCCAATGAAATTTGTGCCATTCCCAAGAAGAAGAAAGGCATGTAGTTCCTTTCTGGAAGTGTTTTCATGTATTCATTTTGCAAGTATCTGCCTCAAAATTAGTATTATAAAAGATCTCTAGTGAAAAAAAAAATCAGAAAGAATGCATATCCTCAACTAAGTTAGGGCAGTTGCTAACAGCAAGCGAACATGCAGCATGTCATATTTTTAAAAAATGTTCTGCACATCTCCCTGATGATTTGAACAACAGGCATCAATTGAATTGATTTTACTGGTGTGGTACATATTATATGTGTAAGTGTAACGATAAGAGAGTATTATTACTTATTTTCTACCCCCAAAAATTTGTACATCTCCAAACCAACTTTTTAGTGAGTTTTGCAGATGCAAATCTGCTGTGAAACAGATTTTTATGTCACTTTCAGGAAACTGTATGCAAAACAAAGTTGCCCGTTTCGCACATCACTAGGTTTGATTTTTTTTATTACTGTTTATTTGCCAGTCAGGTTTACCTGAAACAACTTAAAAACTGGAGAGAATAAAATATATGGTTGTCAAGAATTTGGCCCCTGGACTAGATCACAAAGTAGCAGCTGTCACACAAGGGAGACATCTTTTAGGCTCTTGCGATGTAATTGGTTCCACCCCAGCACAAGAGATGGCAGTTTTGCTTCTTTTCCATCTGCAGCTCCAAAGGGCAAAACCTCAAAGATGCCTGACATTGTTTCGAGTTTAGACCCGGAAGTCCTGACCCTTCTGAGAAAGTCCCTATACGGTATATACAAGCTATTCACAGGGAATGGGCATTCATTTGTGGACCCGCTGAAGAGAAAGACAGAGCTCCTCTCATTTAGCAGCCTAAGGTTTTCAGAGCAATGGCACTGCTATTTATTTTCGTTATCTTCTTTTCTATTGTGTTGTTTAAGATAAGGACAAAACAATAAAGAGTTGAAGTACCAGCCTGGTGACCTCATATAATTAAAGGTTTGCACCAAAAACAAAATCATTCAATAAGTTGCAGAAATGTCTTTTCAGACATGAGTTCTAAACAGAACTAAGTCCTTACAGTAGAAAGAGGTGGGGTGAGGTTGATGGACACCAGAAATGACATCAGAGGTGTTACAGCCATCAATCATTCAGTCTTTAGAGGAGGAAGAGAAAAAGCATTAGGACACAGCAAAAATCCCAGGAGTGGTAGTAGAATTACAGTCACTAAAGCCCTGTTACAGTTGTCCCCTGTGCATGCGCGTGACAGTTGTATTAAATGGAGTTTACCTGGGTCGTACCCTAATTCTTGAACTCATCATCTATCATTCTTGGTATATTTTGCACAGCATTAAGACAGCTAAATAGTCAACTGAGGATTGTTAATGTCATTAAAGATGAGAGAGCTGAGTAGTAGCAAGCATAAGTGTTTTTGTTATGTGAAGGTGTGGGTATTCAAGGGGTGTCTTAATGTCAATGAACTGGGAACACAAAAAACATTGGAAAAACTGAGAAATGTTTCATTTTACACGCTTTAGAGACAGTGAATGTGACTCAATGAAAATAATTCCTTTATATGTTTTGTATTTTTATTTTGCTTTTACCTTATTGCTTTATCTGAACAACTCTGTTTCCATGAATGCGTAAAAGATGCTGCTGAATACAAACAAAAATATTTGAGGTCACAATCAAAGAATCCCTATTTATTTAGTGCTAATATGGAAACATTAAAGGCATGATAGGACACCTTTGGACGTATAGTAACACAGTCTATGATTTCCAGGTGAAGCAGAATGTCTGATATTACTTTAGGTACTGGATCTGTTTCTTAACAACAACAAAAGTTTTGTACAAGTGGAAAAAAGAAAATTAATAATCTGTCGATAATTCTCCTTCCCTTTCTGATACTGATTCTACTGCCCAGGCCGTAAGGACATATACAGTTTCATTAAGACTAGCCATTATTATGGAATCTCCTTTTAGGTTTGCTATGGAGAATTGCATAATCTTGTAAGTGGTGTGTTGTGATGCTCCTTCCCATCCTGTGTTCCCATTTCCATTCCCAGTAAAAGCACTACTACGGTCACTCTTCTGACAATGGTTCTCTGTCCACGTGCAGATTTAGGTACAAATATCCAAGAGCAGGCGAAGAGCTGGTTCTGTATGAGGACAACACATGTCTGAAAGTCAATGAACTGGGAGCAGTTTGGTAGGGACAAGAAGAGGAACAAAAGCCAAGCCTGTTTCACACCAGTTTAGTAAAACAGAAAAATATCTTTGGTATGATATGCATGCATCTTAGTCATTCATGTAATAGACTTACAAGAAACACAAGCTAAAAAGAAGCCAGTTTATATTTGAAATGTGTATAATATGGCAGAAATCTGCCATAACCAGGGCCGGATTTTCCTATAGGCTAACTAGGCTTCAGCCTAGGGCCTCAAGATCAAGAGGGGCCTACATTCAAATTGTTAGCAAAATTTTATTATCTCTCATGTAATTTACAAACTTAAAAATGGAAGGTGAAAGGGCCTCATAAGTGGAATAGCCTAGGGCCTCTTTTCATATAAATCCGGCCCTGGCCATAACAGATATTAAGTAAAACAATTAAATCATATAAAAAAGTTACAAAAAGACATCATTTGATTCGCAGTAAATGTTGTCTCTTTGCCACACTCTTATTGTCCTATTTAATCTCCCAAACTAATATAAAAACAAAATCTTTTTTTATGGCCACTAGACCACTTTATTTTCAGTGGTAAGGAAAATAAACCTAATTGTAACTGAAGTTAAAGCAACAGTCATAAAAAGTAAAACCATAAACATGAATCACTCTAAATTGGGAGGACAACCAGAGCCCTTGTATAAAGTCTTAGCCATAGCTAAGGAAAGGATTGAAAGTCTCCACGCCCCGTCACCCCACTTTTAGCTAATGACAAAATGTCTTTCTGGCAGCACAAGGGGACAGAACACATGGCTCACATGTGTTCTGTCAGGGGGTTGACTTTAGTCGCAACATTCTAAGTATTTGTTCTAAGACAAAATACTCATACAAAGCAATATTTTTAAAAAAGGTGTACATAGCTGTTATTATATTCTGTCACACTTTCAGAGACAAAAATTAACATGAACGCATTCTGAAAAGTGGACTATCTGCCTGGCTTAAAGAATATGAATGCATCAAGACACATTCAAAATCATATATCACCAAATTAAATGAGCAGAATATAATTTTTCTTGTGTCATTATATTTATTGTGGAACCATAACCTTCATTCTTTTTTGAGCTAGAATCATTGACGTGTGTACCAACACAGTTATAAAGCAGGAGTGTAACACTTCCTTTACATTGTTCACAATCAAATCTCATCTCTTCTGATTGAGTATATTTTGTACACTATCAAACTAGCATGCACATTTCTTTAAATGCATTCTTTCATAAACACAAAAGAAACATATTTAGGTAAACTATTGACTAAACTATGGTTGAATGCAGCCCTGATAACAATACCGCAGCCACAGGTAATCAATGTACCGACCATAGTTGTGATTAGGCACTCACTGGCATATCATTAAGCATCTTCTTTAATTCCTCTTCCTATTTCTTGCCACAAAAGCTCATAAAGTTGAAAGCAGGAATTGGAGAAGCAACATCAGAATTGATACTATTGTGTACAATAACATGTCATGTCATTTTCTAACTTGTCTAATCAAGACATTGGTCATGGGTTGGATCCAATTCCAGCTAGTACAGGGCACAAGGCAGGAACAAACCCTGGACAGGGCACCAGTCCATCACAGAGCAAACACACACACACTTCAAACACACACTAGGGCCAATTTAGACTTGCCAGTTTATCTAACCTCCATGTCTTTGGACAGAGGGAGGAAACTGGAGCACTTGGAGGAAATCCACACAGACACAGGGAGAATATGCAAACTCCATTCAGGGAGGACCTGGGATGCAAAGGCTGGTGTCCTTACTGTGAGGCAGCAGCGCTACCACTTTGTAACCGTGCCATCCGTGTACAATAATATGAGTCTGAAAAATGTAATTTACAGTAGATAACATATTAGGCTATGTAAGGAAAGTTTGAAATAATAACTAAATCACTGAATAGTGGTATATTTACTGTTTACAGTATAAATAGAGGTGTTAATGAAACATAAAATCAGAAAAAAATGTCACTACTGTCAGAAAGTGACATTACATAACTAACCAGAGACTGTATTTCTTCATGGATATTATCCATCAGTGATTTTTCTCAACATGCTCTATACATTAATGAGATGTTGTAAGTCCTGAGCTCTAGGCAAAATTCCACCCTGATGTCAGTCAATCACAGGGCACACAAACACAGAATTTTGTTAGTAATTGTCTGCCTTTAACAAATCCAATATTATATTAAGAAATAATGCAAGAGAGCACTTTTTCTATTATTTTTGCAAAAACTTTGGGCAAAATCTTATAATCAGTATTTAGTAGAAAATTAGTGTATAGGATAAGTAATAATAATAAGAAGAATTATTATTATTATTATGATTATTATTCTTTACATTTATATAGTGCTTTTCTCACTACCACTTCAACCATGCGACAGCAGCCATATGTAGTCATTGTGGTAAAGCGGTTAAGGCTTTGGACTTCAAACCCTGAGGTTGTAGGTTCAAATCCCAATACTGAAACAGTGTTGCCATGAACAAGTCACATAACCTGCCTGTGGTCCAATTGGAAAACCTAAAGAAATGTAACCAATTATATCATAAATGTTGTAAGTTGCTTTGGACAAAGGTGTCAGCCAAATAAATAAATGTAACTTTTTTGCACCAGTACTCACACCACACATTAGCTGTCAGGTGGTGAAGTAGTGAGAGAGATAGCGAATTACAGACAGAGGAGATGATTGGGGGCAAGAATGACTAGGCCATAGTGAGTAGTTTAGCCAGGACATCGGGATAAACCATACACATTACAAAGGATGCCCAGGGGTCTGTTATAACTACAGAGAGACAGGACCTCAGCTTTACATCTCAACTGAAGGCACAGTGTCCCCATCACTGAAATGGGGAATTGGGATCCACATTTAGGCCACAGGTTACGAGCCTCCTGCTGGCCTCACCAACACCTTTTCCAGTGTTCAAATGGACTTTTGCTTTTCTTAGAAAAATTGAAAATTGACATTTTCCGTAGTGTTTTAGATAAAACCTTTTCCTCTGGTTAAGTAAACATAAATAACATTAACAGATATAATTTAGGGCAGCATGGTGGCGCAGTGGGTAGCGCTGCTGCCTCGCAGTTGGGAGACCTGGGGACCTGGGTTCACTTCCCAGGTCCTCCCTGCGTGGAGTTTGCATGTTCTCCCCGTGTCTGCGTGGGTTTCCTCCCACAGTCCAAAGACATGCAGGTTAGGTGGATTGGCAATTCTAAATTGGCCCTAGTGTGTGCTTGGTGTGTGGGTGTGGGTGTGTTTGTGTGTGTCCTGCGGTGGGTTGGCACCCTGCCCGGGATTGGTTCCTGCCTTGTGCCCTGTGTTGGCTGGGATTGACTACAGCAGACCCCCGTGACCCTGTGTTCGGATTCAGTGGGTTGGATAATGGATGGATGGATGGATATAATTTAGGAATTTTTTTGAAAAATCCTTCTAAAAAGGTTTCAGTAGTTTTTTCCATTTTTAGTGATTTGCCAGTGTGAAAGATAGAGGCACTGTCGTCCCCTTGAACCCTCAGATCAGACTTCAGACACCAGATAAAAATCCAATTATTATTTATTTTATAATAATACTGTGCACCAAGCACCCTTCTCTCCACAATACTCATAAATAATCAATAATCAATCACTAATCAATACAATCCTCCACTCCCAGACGCGTTGCCACCCTTCCACCCAGCTCAGCTCGATGTCTGGGATTTCCCATAGTCCTTTTATAGTCCTTGACCTGGAAGTGTTTTGCCCTCTCTGTCCACATGACTAGGAACACTTCCGGGTCAGAAAAAAATCCTTTTCTTCACCCCGGAAGCACGTCATTCCTCTTGTTCATGTGACTTTGACATACTTCTGGGGCGTAGGGAAAATAATTACTGCTCCTCCCTGCAGCGCCTTCTAGCGGCCCCCGTGGTATCCAGCAGAGTTGTAAAGGAAAACTCCAATGTCCATAATTCCCTGCTGGCATTAGGGGTACCTCCATACTGCAAGGAGAGCTCCACCTGGCGGCTTGGGGGTATTGGCCAGGATGAACGGCCGGCCATATTCCACAACAGTAACTCAATTTTTGAGAGTTTCAAAGGTTTATCCTTCTAAATTGAGGTTTAATGAACAATTAAAATTGCTGGCTATTATAAGCTTGTGAATGCACGTATCAGGAACTGCAGGTATATATTCCTAATTGCCTCAGAGTTTCATTCGGTTTGCTGATAACAATAATATAGTGAACCTTTAGGTCAGAGATTATGTCAGAAACAACAAAAAGGATGCTTTATGAATCAACAATCTATGCTTCTCATTAATTTAAATATATATGTTACCTTCTTGTTGAAGATTTTATGTTTCCCCTAACTGAAACCCCCATACACCAGACGCAATATGTATATTGTGACAGATTGTGAGAGAGCCAGCAAGAAGAGTTGAGGCACAAGCTGGTCTGCCTTGTCTAATCTTGGGCATTAAACCACAGAAAATAAACAAAAAACATGTTCAGAACTTTGAGTGCAGAGCAATTAATCATAAGTTTAACCAAAAAAGCCAACTAAAGGCGTTGCAAAAAAGAACAAAAGTTCTGTCTCCCTCACTGTTGGGTTCCACAATGAGCCACCATCTCCTAGGGACCACCCATTTTTATTGTGTCCTGACCAGAAAGGGTGGAGCTATCTCGTGCTGAAGACAGGTGCTAGGTGTCCTCCTGGAGCTGTCTGTCAGGACTACTGGTGAAAAAGAAAACAGTGTTAGCAATAGTGCCACTCTCATTGTGGGGTGCTACTGCTTACTTCAACAGAACCAGAAAGAGGAACCCCGCATGTGGAACATAAACCTAATAGGATATCTATGTTCTGTATTCTCCAGCATCCCAATAATTCTTAGACTCTTCCCTCTGGCTCTACTTTCAAACTCCCAATTTCTAATGTCATGAGTCTGTCATTTGTCTCTGTTGCTGTTTCTCTGTGTGTTTTGATATGGCACATAATTGAACTTTGATTGTATTTATTTTACTCACATTGTACTCATATACTTTTTTCAAGCATGTGAGATTTTTTTAGTGTGTCTGGCTAGGTCAGATAGTTTGGCTATTTTTGATACCTAGGAGACTCACAGCATGAACATGTGCTTGAAAAATGTGCAAGGAAAATGTTTAAATGATATGTACAGCTCATTGGTGAATCTATGCCTCTAGTAATTCAGGGTACTTTGGAGAAAAGTGGGATTCTATCTGGTACAAGGTAGGTGTACCCATTAAAGCGGCTACTGAGTGTGTTGTTTATATGCATTGAAATGGGCCAATACTTCCCATATACTGTATCAGCCCTTCTACATTTTTCTGTTTGGAGCACCAGGAGTTTTACAGTGCATTCTGGTAGAGTCTTAAGTCAGACAGTACTCACCAATATGCAGTACTGGCACTTCACACCTCTCGGTTGTCACAAGGAGGTCCCCACCTCCACTCACCCCAGGTTTACAAGCATCTTGAAAGTCATATTTGTCTTAAAACTTATATCTATACTCCCTCCTTTTCATTAGCTGAACAGCTCTTAAATAAGTAGGCTTGAAACAAACACATTAACTAAGCAAAGCAAGTGACTTTAGTGCTACAAATGAGGCAATAAATACAGGATCAACAAAAATTTTATAAGAAATACAATTATTCCTACATACCCCCTAGAAAACCTGATAACCTGCACAGATGTAGAACACAAGTGCTTTTTTTCCTCTCATTTATCTTTTAAATTATTAGAGCATAATACTCCCACAAGCAAAGGAGATGTAACACACGTAGTCAAAACTACAATGTTGAAAAATAACATAAACACGTCTGACTTGCTAGAGGCAAATTCCCCTCTTACCTACCACATTTCAATATCAGTGCGCAAAAGATCTCTGCTTCCACCATTTTTATTTCTCTTCTTTTTCAGTAATGCACAGCCTGAAGCTTAATTAGCAAGGAGCTGGCAACCATTTAATGTCAAGCAGGGGAAATTAAAGGAGTCATATTTTAAAATAGGCAGCTATACAAGGTAGCTGCTTTCTTGATTCCTGCCTTTGTTTTTCAAGGGTTTGTTTTCCTTTTGTCTAAGACACTCCATAACCTTTTACTCCACTCAAACTTGTCATTCATAGGCAGGCTGAGATACTTACATGTACTCACCATCTCCATGTCCTCGCCATCAACGAAAACTGAGAGAATAGGGAGGTTGACCTTCCTGAAGTCCACAGTCATCTCTTTTATCTTACTGATTTTGAGTTGCAGGTGTTTCAGTTTAAACCATTTTACATTTACGTTTATTTGCTTAGCAGATGTTTTTTTTCTAAAGTGACTTATAAAACAGACCAACCTAATTGAGTAAACACAAGTCTAAGGAACTGTTGGGGAACAAGTGCTACAGGGCAAGCTTACAAAATTGATCATCACAACTGAAGAGCTCAGACAAAATGCAAGCAAGTTACAATTTCTTGGTTACAAAAAACCTAACAGTATCAGTTAGACAGAAATTCACCAAACAAGAGAGTCTGCAAACTCTTCTTAAACACATCAGGGGAGTCAGAATTTCAAATGGAGGTGAGCAACTTGTTGCACCAGCTGGGAGCAACATATGAAGCAGGTCTGGGTTGAGCTGGCATCAGTGGAGGCTGTTCATTGGCATACCTGAGCAAGCGAGGACGAGCAGAGGACTTCAAAAGTGTCTCCATATATATATTGTAGGTACTGATCTATTGACTCTTCTATAGGTAGGCATCAAGGATTTGATTTTAATATGTGCTGCTATAGTGGTGAATGTAGTGATATGAAAAGAGGAATAATATGTGCCCACCCTGGATGGTTGAACGCCAGATGTGCTGTGAACTGGAGACACATGCCGGTACTCCTGCAATCAGAGAGCTGCAGTAGTCCACACATGACAAGACCAAAGCTTGGACCAGGACTTGTGTTGCATTCTCAGTCAGATACGGTCTGGTCTACTGAATGTTGAATAGAGTCAATCTGCAAGACCGACAGACTGTTGCAACATGCTGAGTGAAGGACAGCTGATCATTGATCACCACACCAAGGTTGCATACTGACTTGGCGGGTATTAGTAATGACCAGTAAACCCCCGATTCTCTGAAGAATCGCAAATCCAAGAATGGCAAATACTTTCTGTTCCCTCCAATATTTGTAGGGATGAAAAATCATGGAGGGTGGGAGCGTCCTGGGAAAGTTTTCATTTAATTAAATAAATACATTTGTACTAAAGCTGTTTCTTTTTGGAGCC
Source organism: Erpetoichthys calabaricus (assembly GCF_900747795.2). Classification (NCBI taxonomy): domain Eukaryota; kingdom Metazoa; phylum Chordata; class Cladistia; order Polypteriformes; family Polypteridae; genus Erpetoichthys; species Erpetoichthys calabaricus. The sequence continues at coordinate 280,331,652 of NC_041397.2, read as the reverse complement.
GTGACTCCTTTGGTTCTGGTGTTTCAGAAGTGCATTGTAGGTGCCTTCGTTCATTGTTTTTATCTATGCAGCCTTGTTTTTGTTTTTCTATGGGTGTGTTGTTAGCTAGATGTCGTTTGCTGTTAGGAATTATAATTGAACTTATTTTTAACACTGAATTACCTTAATGTGATTCAAATAAGCCACACTGAGTGCTGGCACAGTGGATTAGAGCACACTGACTGGTGGAACTGTGTAGCGGAGTAGCTGCTGGTACTGTGGAGTGGAGAACACTGACCATTGGCACTGTGGAGTAGCTGACTGCTGGCACTGTCAGTAGTCACCACTACCTCAAGTTTAAATACATAGACATATATAGATAGACGGTGCATTCACTGTGCTTGCCAGTAGACACGATACGTCAGCCTTATTGAGAGTGGCAAAAGTGCCATTTAAACTAATACAGGTAGACGTGGAAACTGGGTTTTCTGATGAAAAAACAATGTTTAAAACAGTACCGTTTACATACAACAGATTTTGCCGAATCGTTTAAATGCAATTATTTACATCCATTTATACACTAATAATGGCAATTATTAAATAATAATAATTATAATTATTATTATTAATCATTCCTCCCATATAAGTAACATTTCGGGGACTGCCTTCTTCTATCTTTGAAACATTTGCAGACTTTGTCCTGTTCTTACGCAACACAGTACTGAAGTATTTGTTAATGCCCGAGTCACCTCACATATAGATTACTGTAATGCTATTCTATCTGGCATCTGACAAAAAGGTAACCATCGGTTACAGCTTCTTCAAAATTCTGCTGCCTGGATAATATCCTGCTGTTGTAAATCCACTTAACATATTACACCTATTCTCTCTCAACTTCACTGGCTCCCTGTTAACTACAGAATACAATACTAAATACCGCTCTTAACATTTAAAGCTCTCCACAACCTCACTGATCTCCTCCAGACTTACACTCCCTCTCGCTCACTCAGATTCTGTAATTTGAGAGTATTCAGTCTGGCAATATGGTGCAGCTTTAGTTTGTGGAAGACAGACACAACTAAAGACATGAGCATAAAATGATGGTTGTCAATTTCAAACTGTGTTTCCTCAATGTGCTCCTTAAGAAAAAAACATCATCAAGTTTGAAAAATGTTAACAGTTAACAACAATCTACATAGTTAGTGACTAAATACGTTTAGCCAAAACGTTGTTTGGAGGCTCACTTGAGCACATAAATGCATAGCTTTGCTAGCTTAGCTAAAGTAAAGATTATAAATGGGATTTTCTAATGACCAAATACAACCAAAACAATTGTTCAGCCTTACCTATGAAATGTAATCTCCTGGGATCTGGTTTGGAGCGTACAGCGGTTTGTATAATCCCAAGCAGCACATTATTCATTACTTCACTCCACAGCAGTGCCACTCACAATATGGCGGCGCCGTTGACGTACGATTCTGCTTGTCATGGGGCATCTAGTTATTCTATGTCTATGTTTAAAATTGTGTCACCATAGCAACTTGTTGGCATGCACGCTTTACCTCAAGTTTAGTTTACAGGTTGTGTTGTGTTGTTTGGGCGCCATTTACTGACTCAGGGAAGCCACTGGGTTTGACTCTGGGGCGCTGTGTGAGTGTGAGTGTGCGTGCGCTTTTGGCACAGGTTGTGTCTGGCATCCGTGCATATATACAACCTTCGTAAACATTACTAAACAAAGGTTTTATATGCGGTGGTGTGCGCGTTTGGGTGGCGGTTGTATTGTGACCTGAAGTTTAGTTTACAGCTTGTGTTGTGTTGTTTGGGCGCTACCTACTGAGTCTGGGAAGCTGCTGGGTTTGACTCTGGATCCTGATTAGATGGATAGGTTTGGATAACAAGAAGGTGTGTCTTTGCCAGGTTCAGATGGAAATAATAATAATAATAATAATTCATTACATTTATATAGCACTTTTCTCATGGTACTCCTTCAGTCAGGTTGCAATATCAGTGAGAAATGCAGAGATTCTATCTAATACTGTGTGGTCTTATGGAGGGAATAACAGGTGCAGCTAAGTGTTATTGACGTAGCAGTGATATGAGAAACCATGGACAGGATGTTAGGGCCTAGTGAGGAGGTATATAGAAAGAAGAGGAAATGGCTTAGCACTGAACCTTGGTGCACACCTGTACTTGCTAGTTGCACCCTTGACATCTCTCCTTACCAGGACATACAGCAGGATCTTCCCAAGAGGTAGGACTCAATCCACCTGAGGGAAGTCCTACTGATGCCAAGATCATATATTGTGGCAAAGAGGTCCTGATGATTGACCAATGTCGAAAGCAGAGTACAGATCTATCAGGATGAGAACAGATGATGTGTTGGTAGCTCCAGTGAAATGGTCCTTCTTGAAGCCTGACTGATTAGGATCAGGCAATCTGTTCTTTATAAGAAAAGAAGAGATTGGGTTATAGACAGCACGTTCCAGTTTCTGGATAAAAAGAAGAGGAGAGAGAGTGGTCTGTAATTACCAACATGAGATGGATAAGAGTGTGGGCTTCTTGAGAAGAGGTGTTATTAGGGCCTGTTTGAAGAATGGAGGAAAAGTTCCTTTGCAGAAATGAGTGAAGGACAGATAACCTGGTAGAGATTTGATGTGATGAGGTCAAGTGAACATGAAGATGGGGCAACTAGATTGGAGGTTGCAAAAATGAGCAGATGAGAGAGGAGAGAAAGAGGAGAATACTGTGGTGTGTTTAGGAGGGACCAGACTGACTGTCTGGGATGATGAAAATTGACTGTTGATGAAAGCCACCTTTTTCTGAAGAATGGTTGCAAATTCATTAGCAGTCAAGGAGGTTGTGGGTGGAGGTGTAGAAGGGTTGAGGAGAGAGGTGAAAGCAGAGAACAAGCTACTAGTATCAGAAGTGTTACTAATCCTGTTTTGAAATAAACTTGATTTAGTATTGGTAGTGGCAGGAGAGATTGAGATTGATAGAAGAGATAGAAAAGATAGACAGAAGAACAGATAGAAGAGATCAATACTCCTGCTTATAGCACTGCTTAACAAAGTCCTTCACTTGGTCCCTGTGTTCATTCTCCTGCCTAGCGCAGAGAAACCCAACACTTGCAAAGTCACTGAAAAATTTCTGTGGATGGCATCAATATCAGAAGTCAGTATTGTACCTAAGTCTGAGCTGTGCAGAGTAAACAAAATGAAAGCCAGTCCAGTTCCCTATGAAGCCAATGTGTTTCTTTTAATAGCTTCTTGTGAAAACTACGTGTGTATCATTATTAAGAGCAAGGACGTTCTTGTAATACCATGAATGTTCAAAATGCACTTTTCTTATATGACCCATGTTGATCTGGAATTGGCATCCTTCCCAGTATATTGTACCCAATGTTTAGGCCATTCCACCCTTAAACTCTTTAATGGAAAACTTAACTTTTATTTCTTCTTCTTCGTTTGGTTGCTCCCATTAGGGGTTGCCACAGCGGATCATCTTGTTCCATATTTTCCTGTTCTCTACATCTTTCTCTGTCACACCCATCACCTGCATGTCTTCTCTCATCAGATCCATAAACCTTCTCTTAGGCCTTCCTCTTTTCCTCTTGCCTGGCAGCTCTATCTTTAACATCCTTTTCCCAATATACCCAGTATCTCTCCTCTGCACATGTCCAAACCAATGCAATCTCACCTCTGTGACTTTGAAATAACTTTTACAAAATGTAGAAATAGATTTGATTGATACTGTAAACAAATCCTGTATATAAAAGTATACAAGTACATAGACCCAGTTTTCCATCCTTATTTATTATGGTTAGATCTGCAGGCACATAAAAACATTTATTTCTTTACTTTTAAAATCCCCTTAACCTTAAATTGGTTCATAGTGAGCCAGAGCCCACTAGGACAGCACTGAGTTCAAGCACAATCCAATCCAGTCCACAACAGTGCATATTCACCATTACCATATAACTATTTTAGGTGAAAACTGGAGAAGACATAAAAACTCAGCATACACTGTTTATACACTCTCAAGGTTAAAACATTTGAAAGATAATTACAGTATATTCAAATATTGTTTGCAGCACTTCTCAGATTAAAGTATAGAAAAGTTGTCAGGAGGTGGTAAGAGTTAATAAGCACTTGCCTTATTATTATGCCTTGATTTTAATGTGTGTACCATACAGCCTAATATATTATTTTGCAGAATGAATCTTGTTTCATGATACTTCATCAGTTGCAAAAACCAAACTATAATGCTTTTCTGAATACAAAGTATGCAAATAAATTATTATCTGTATTAGTGAAGCATAGCTCAAGCTGTGCAATCATCCTAATTCAATCATTATAATCAAGCACCATTGTTTTGCGTAAACATATTTATGAAATGGGCCAAGTTACCGAGCAATGCTATTCATCCAGCTTGACTTTCATAATTACTTTTAAAAATGATGTTATTTATAAATGGGTATTTATTCCATCTTTGAGGTTAGAAGGTTGGTTAGAGCTGTCTTCATAATTAAAGTTAAGCTCAAGATGGCAAAAACATTCCTAATTTTTTTATTATCCAGACTTTACGAAGGATACAGAAAATATCCTAACATTATTAATTTTGTGAAATAAAGAGTAGCATACTAACAGACTTACACATTAGCAATCCATACTTCATTTAAACACACTCAAATAGTGAATGTCGTACAACAAACCAATAATAATTAGGACAATACTAGACAAGCAACTGTGTTTCCAGCCCTAGACCCAATATGTCTCACATGGTTTATCTGCTATTTAGTGTGTCATCTCAGGTTTTAATAACATAACAGCTCCCATGACTAAAATTAGAATTAGTGAGAAATGGTTTCATTTCCCATCTGGATGAGTTTTGCGTGAAGTTTACATGTACCCTTCTGTTTTTCCATTTTTACAACTACAGCAGCCACTCTGACGTTCTGGGACATCAGTTTGGCAACTGATGCTCAAATGTTTGTCCTTTCCACACTGATTCAGAATGTATACATCACTAGCCACAGTACCTGTCAAAGATGGGTAACAGAATATATTTAGTATCTCTTAGCCTACATGTATACTCTCAGAGCCTTTCCTCAGTATTCGCATGTGTGTGAAGTGTTTCTTCACCAGCGCTAACTCTCTCGAGCGTTTTCCCATAAATCCTGCTTCTCAGACTCATTGTTTTCCATGTGGCTTTCTTGCATCCTGCCTGCTTTTATACTTGCTGTATTTGAAGGTGACACTCTGTATGCCTCCCATGCCATTTCTCCTCCTCATGTGTCTCACACTTGCACTTCCTCTCCCATCACACCACCAAAGCCAAACTGACCAATCACATCAATGCCAAAATGACCAATCAGTTTGCTCTGAGGGACTGCACACACAGACCTTAGTGTTTTATTCTATAGTAAATAAATGCTGTAATGTTCTTTGAAGAGGCACAATGTCTGTTTTTAATTGTGCTTCTTTACTTAACAGATCAATTAGCTATTATTTTATTGAACATCAACTCTTATAATTTGAGAAGAGATGGTCTTTTCCAGAAGACATGCTGGTATAACGGCTTCAAAGGAGACAACCTTACTTCTGAAAATTTTGCATTAGTGATGAGTAAAACAGAAAAGTTTTAATTTGCATACAATCATGCGAAACTGACACTAAAATTCATTAGGAGCTTTAAAGTTTTTTGGGGGTAAAAACAATAAGTATTGCTTCCTAAAGCCTTATTCAAATTTCTGTCTTTACTTGTAATTTTTTCTGTAGCTGTGTGTAATCAGGCGCACACCGTGCCAAATCAATTATATTTGTCCTGACTCAGCAGGGAAACAGGAGAGCTGAATTTGTGAGTATACAGGGAGAAGCAGCAAAAGGCCAAAACAAAAGAAAATTAAAACAATTAAAAAATAAAAAATATCTTGCATCACCCCAGTCCCAAAAGTATCACATCCTAGTGAGCTGAATGACTTCAGGCCTGTCGTTCTGACGTCAAATGTGATGAAGACCATAGAGTGGCTGCTGCTTCACCACCTGAGGCCACAGGTCCGCCACGCCCTTGACCCTCTGCAGTTCGCATACCAGGAGAAGGTGGGAGGATACTATCATCTGTATGCTACACCGATCCCTCTCACGCTTGGACAGAGGCAGTGGCACTGTAAGAATTATGTTTCTAGACTTCTCTAGCACCTTCAACACCATCCAACCTCTGCTCCTTAGGGACAAGCTGACAGAGATGGAAGTAGAGTCATACTTGGTGGCATGGATCATGAACTATCTTACAGACAGACCTCAGTATGTGCGTCTCGGGAACTGCACGTCTGACATTGTGGTCAGCAGCACAGGAGTGCCACAGGGGACTATGCTTTCTCCGGTCCTGTTCAGCCTATATACATCAGACTTCCAATACAACTCGGAGTCCTGCCACGTGCAAAAGTTTGCTGATGACACTGCTATCGTGGGCTGCATCAGAAGTGGGCAGGAGGAGGAGTATAGGAACCTAATCAAGAACTTTTAAATAGTGCGACTCAAACCACCTACAACTGAACACAAGCAAAACCAAAGAGCTGGTGGTGGATTTTAGGAGGACCAGGCCCCTCATGGACACTATACCTAGACCTATAAATACCTAGGAGTGCAACTGGATGATAAATTGGACTGGACTGCCAATACTGATGCTCTGTGCAAGACAGGACAGAGCCAACTATACATCCTTAGAAGGCTGGCATCTTTCAACATCTGCAATAAGATGCTACAGCATCGGGGGTTTAAACGATAACATTACACAAAGTTATTGACTGTCTGTATACCTGCCTCGCACTCTTCATCTTGCACTTTTTAACTTGCACTGTGTTTTTATCACTCTTTAATTAATATTGTTTTTATCAGTATGCTGCTGCTGGAGTATGTGAATTTCCACTTGGGGATTAATAAAGTATCTGTCTATCTATCTATCTATTAAAATAAACCATAGTGACCGTAACCCAGATAAGGGAAAAAATCAAAGTCAAATAACAGGCAATAAGTCATAACCAGGCAAAATAAGAAAAGAAAGCACACAATATCAAAATGAAAGTGAGGAACACAGATCGGGTGCCTAGCAAAAGGCAGACTTTTTATGCCAGTTGTTGATGAAGTCAAGGTCATGACCTCGGAGACCCCGAGTAAGTATGCTGGGACAGAGCATGATGATCGACCCTTGTGAGTCTCGAGAGGTTGTGATTAATTTATACAACACAATTGTAAGACCTCAGCTGCAGTGTTATGAACCATTTTGTTTTCTGTGTTACAAAAAGGGCATAACAGTGTCAGAAGAAATCCTTGGAATAGCCATTAGACTCCAAGACTTATAGACAGACAGACAGACAGACAGACAGAACTTTATTTGTCTCCGGGGGGAATTTGGCTTTTTACAGAAGCTCTTTAAATAAATAAGTACATAAATAGGTAGATAAGTAAGTAAATCAATCAATAAATAAATATGTACACACACGTTGATCTGTACTCACAACAGAAAGACTGTAAAGCAAGAAAATTAAAAAGAAACAAAAGTTCTGACTTGGCTGTCTCAGTCACAGTGAGGCATTATGTAGATACTAGCCAACCCGCGGCGTAGCATATGCCGCATAATTAAGTATTGATGGGTGAACACTTCCTGAAAGACACAGTTGTCCAAATGGGGTTGGTTTTGAGGATACGACTGTAGGTGAATGAAAAGATGGAACTCTGGAGAGGGCAACATACAATACAGTGTTTTACATGCTGCATACAGCGATTCACATTGAAGCATAGACACTGCTAAGACCATGGGATACCCCTCGCAAACTGTTTTACATGCTGCATACAGCGATTCACATCCACGACAAACAAATTGTTTTACACGCTGCATACAGCGATTCACATCCACGACAAATATGATTCTTCTTAGATGGTCCTGTCGCATCCACCCTCGCTCTTGAAGCATACACACTGCCTGGTCATGTACCCGCTTGGAAGAGCAACTAACAGAGACCCGCCCACCAAGTGTAAGACCATGGGATACCCCTCGCAAACTGTTTTACACACTGCTTACAGCGATTCACATCCGCAACAAACATGTTTCTTCTTATAGGGTGGGTTTGAGGATATGAGTGTAAGGGAACTCTGGAGAGAGCAACATACAATTGTCCGTGACTGAAAACTGGAGGACCGCTGCCGCGCCCCCACCTCCCAGAGCGAGGGACGGGGCTGGACGGCAGTTGCGCGCGGAGGGTGGAACGGGGTGTGAGGGGAAGGACGCCCAGTGAGGACGATGTATTGATGGGTGAACAGTCATCTCTTAGTCATCGTTCAGTATGTACTGCCTGCTTATGTGCCCGCCCCCAACTCCTCACCTGAATTGCTTTCATCTGTGTACAGTCCACATGCATTTGTGAGTCACGTTGACTATTAATTTTCCAAACACCGCCTCAGTCGGTTTCGCCTCTGCTACAGTCCACATGCACCTCTGAGCCACGTTGACTTTTCATTGTTCTGTTTGTCCGGGCCGGGTGAGGTTTCCCGTGTTGAGTCTAATTAAGCCAAAGGCTCCACACTTGGTGGTGCCCTTCTGTCAATTCCTTTAAGTTTCAGCTTTCCAACCATACTCCCCCCGGAACCCAAAGACTTTGGTTGCCCGGCAGATCATGGGAATAACACTACCAGATCACCAGTCAGCATCGCTTATGGTCGGAACTACGACGGTATGTGATTGTCTTCGAACCTCAGACTTTCGTTCTTGATTAATGAAAACATTGTTGGCTAATGCTTTCCTCTCGCGTGAATTGTTGGTGGGCATGGGGCTCTGACGTGCGTGTGCCATGGTCGGCTGCTTAGTGAATTGTTGGTGGGCGGGGCTCTGTGAGTTGGTGTGCGTGGCTCCATCGTGCGTATCACACGGTCTGTCTTGTGTGCAGCTTCTTGTGTGCCCTGGTTGACAAACAAACTGTTTTACACGCTGCATACAGCGATTCACATCCGCGAGAAACATGCTGGCTGCCCGGCGGGTCATGGGAATAATGCTGCTGGATCGCCAGTTGGCATCGTTTATGGTCAGAATTACGACGGTATGTGATCGTCTTCGAACTGCCGACTTTCATTCTTGATTAATGAAAACATTCTTGGCAAATGCTTTCGCCCTCGCGCAAATTATTGGTGGATGGGGATCTGTCGTGCGTGTGCCATGGAGACGAAAGAGACTTTCGTGGTGTTTGTTGCCTGGAGAGTGAGGGTGAACGCGGGCCGGGGAATAAGGAGTATAAGGAGTATTGTGTAGACAAACATTTTCCGTGTTCCTGCAGGTCCATCTAAGAAGAAGCATGTTTGTCGCTGTATGTAGCGTGTAAAACAATTTGCGATGGTGGATGCGGCCGTGCGTCGTAACCGAAAAGTCAACGTATCTCACAGGTGCATGTGGACTGTAACAGAGACGAACGCGAATGACACCGTGTTTTGTGAGTTGCTGCGTCCGGGTTGGTGGGCGTGGCTCTGCGAGTTGTCGTCGTATCCAATGGTCTTAGAGTTGGTAGGCGTGGCTCCGTCCTGCGTGCTCCATGGGTGTCTTGCTCGCTGGCGGCTTAGTGAATTAATATATAGATATTGCCATTGCTATAAAGGAGCCACAGTAGCATTTTCTGACACACCTCTGTTGAATAACTTGTTGGCTGAAAGTCCTCTGTGTTAGTGTGTCAGAAACAGGATGTGCAGCATTGTTCAAAATGGCACTCAGTATTGCTTTAATTCTCTCCTTTGCTACTACCTTCAGGGGGTCTAGAGTGTGTCCTATTACTAAGCTTGCCCTTTTAGTTAGCTTGTTGATTCGGTGGGCCTCTCTTGAAAGTGATGTTAGTAGTGTTGTGGAAAAAATGTTTCCTCTGCCTTAAAAGAAGGCAATCATGGAGCCCAGATGAAATGCAGAACATTTCTTTATTTGCACAATGTCTCAGTCCATGGAGTGAGCCATCAATTAAATAATTTGTTTGCTTTTATACTTTTCTATTACCATTACCTCATCTAATACAGTACATCACATCATCTGACTCTTAATATGCATAATATGCAGAACTCTTTAAATAAATAGATAGAAAAAAAACTTCTGACTTGGCTGTCACAGTCACAGTGAGGCGTTATCCAGGCATTTTGCTGCTGGTATAAAGGAGCCCACATAGCGTTTCTTGACACACTTCTGCTGAATAATTCATTGGCTGAAAGTCCTTGATGTTAGTGTTGTTCATAGTGGCACTCAGTTTTGTTTTAATTCCACGACCTCCAGGAGGTCCAAAATGTATCCCATAACTGAGCTTGCCCTTTTAATTAGCTTGTTGACTCGGTGTGCCTCTTTGAAGTGATGTTACAGGCACACTACAGCATAGAAATTTGCACTGGCCAACACAGAGATGTAAAAGACATTAAGGATGTCACTGCCCACATTAAAGGAACACAGTCTCCTAAGAAAAAAGTGTATGCTCTGCTCTTTCTTATATAGTCCCTTTGTGTTACGAGACCAACCCAACCTGTTATTGTAATGGACCCCCAAGCACTTGTAGGAGTGGACCACCTCTACATCCACTCCCTATATAGTGGTTGCTTCCTTGGTTTTATTGATGGTAGGTTGCAGTTCTGCCCCAAACAACAAGTTCTCCACCTGACTGCTACCCTCTTTCTCATCCCTATTATCAATACACCCCTTTGGAGTGCAGACTGTGAGGAAGGAGGGAAGGAATGAAGGAGTCAAATCTTTCAAGGTGTAAGTAAGGTGAAGGATTAAGTGATGTGATAAGATAGATGTGTTTAAAGCTGTGAAAATTGTAAGTAGAATAGATAAGAGCAGTTGCATTAAAATGATTTTTTTAACAGGAAAAACTGGTAGTAGCATGGAATAAGTTATCAAGTTGTGCAGTTGATAGTATTACATTTGGAACATTCAAATCTCAACTTCATGACATTTTAGAAATGTTATTTTGAGCTGAATGGGCTGTTTTTGTCAAAACATTTCAAATATTATCATAAGATTATTTTGGAAGTAATGCTTACATCATAATACTACTCATTCTAAAATGTTTACAGTTGACATTTATGGTCCTAAATTTTCCTAATACGTGTGTCAAAACTGTGAATTTATTAATACTTCTTTATACAATGTATAACCTCAAAATGTACATATGAAGACAGGTACAGCTAACTAGGAGAGTCAAAGAAAATCGTCCAAATCCATGGAAAGTATGAAACACTCCACAGTGGAAAGTTAGTGCACTGCATTAAGCATAAAGATAGACCTGTTTCCTTTGGGAAGGTTTGAAGAAGAAGTCATTATAGATATACCAAGAAGAAAGTAAAAGAAGACATGGCAGTCTTTCTGCAGTTATGTTTCTAATAAAACTTTCCCATTCATCCTGTGATGTGTACTCTGGCTCATATATTCATTCACTCTTTCAACAGGCTGAAGGGTGGTGAACATTTGACAGCCATGTTGGTAGCATAGTACTGTCTTCAAAAGGTGTATCAGTTTGCTTTCTCATGTCTTTATCTGTCTCTGGGTATAGTAATAATTTAAAATGGTGTCTTATTTATAATGATTGCAATACTACAGTGGTGGCTACTCTCTTCTGACATAAGAAAAGTTAAACTGCAGCATGTTGTCTTTCCTGTGCCAGCTCATCTAGAGATGCAGGAAACAAAGTTTGAATTCCTTAACAACTTGACTAACTTCCAATCCTTATACACTGTTTGCTTGTTGCACATGGCAATTATTTCAAGCTACCAAAAAGTCTCCCGTGGCTGTGTAAATGAAATAAAAGTATGTTGTTCTTTCTCAGTAGCGGGACTGAGTAATAACCAAGCTCATTTTATATCTTCCTTTGGAAAATTTTATGTGTGTGGAATTCTTCAAACTTATATGCTAATGAAAAGAAGGAAATTGTAAAGAGGCTGTGAATTTCACCATTGTACAAGATGGTAAATGCTAAATGTGCTTTTATTACTTGGGATAACAGAGTGTTCCCTCACCTACCATAATGAACTCTTACCAGTATGTCTCGTGGTCTGCTTTTATGGCAGTCTCATATTTCTCATGCTCCTACTGTCTGTCCACCCTTTTAGAGTGTGCTGTTTGCTCAGCATGGTGCTCCAAAGCTGAATTTTGCACATAGCCACCAAAAACCTAAAGGATATTGTGGGAAATGATACCAACCAATTGAAAATGATGGGTATTGCAAGAAACACAAAATTAATTCTTGAGAAATATATAGACATGCATGACTATAATGAATGTCTTAAAGAGTTTTTTAAGGTAAAGTAGGTTCTCTCTAAACAAACTGTTTAGAGTATATAAATACTCACCTTGGTTACATGATAGCATATTAAATTTGATTAGATTAGAAAAATTGTATTAAGCCCAAGGGGAAATTCAGATGCATACAGCAGCAGAAACAAAAAAAAAAAAAAAAAAAAACAAAGATACAGACTCACAGGACAAATAATACAGCAAGCCAATCAATCAATCAATCAATCAATCAATCAATCAATCAATCAATCAATCAATCAATCAATCGATGAATAAATAAATGTGTATTGTGCAGATATTTCAAAATGAACTTAACGGGTACATCAGGAGGAAGTATTGATTTGCCAGAAAGCAGTGAGCAGAAAAGACCCCCAGAGGTGCTTCTTAGCACACTGAGGTAGAATGAGAGATAGAGGAGGTCGGGAGCATGCGTTGGGAGTTGCCGCAAACACCACACAACGAACCACCTGGACTGGGACCCTAGTGCAGTGGGTGACACCTCAGCACCAAACTGGAACAGTATCAGATTTTTTTTTTTTTTTTTTTTATGGTAGCAACCCACCAACCCCCAAGTTTTCCCTGTAAGTTGGAGGACCTGCTTGCAGGGATGGATGCAGATTAACATCACACCCAGGATGAAGTAATTGCAGGTTAAGAGCTTTGCTCAAGGACCCAACAGAGTAGAGTAGAGTCACTTCTGGCATTTATGGGATTCAAACCTACAACATTCTGATTGCCACCGCAAATCCCTAGCCTTATAGCCACCACTCTGCCAGGAATGAGCCTGTGCCTAAAAGTGCTCCATGAGAGCGCCTCCTGGAGTGGATGGAGGGAATTTTTCAAGATAGCATCCAATTTTGTATCCGTCCTCTTTTCCAAAACAGCTTTCATGGTTCACCTAGTAATGGAGCAGGCTTTCCTGATAAGTTTGTTTAGACATTGTGTTTGTTTTGTGTTCAGGTTGCTTCCCCGGGACATTGCAGTGTAGAGCACCACACTGGCTACTATGGACTGATAGAACATTTCCAGCAGTTTGCTGCACAAATCAGAAGAACTGAGTCTCCTTAGCAAGTGCAGTCTGCTAAGGCCCTTCTAGTATAGCACTAATGTGTTAAGAGACCAGTCCGGTTTCATGTTCATATGAATCCCCAGGTACTTGTCACTCTGCACCACTTCGACGTCCTCCCCGTGAATGGTGACAGGTCTCGGAGGCTCCTTGGCACAGCTAAAGTCCACCACCTCCCCTTTTGTCTTGCTGATGTTCAGTTTCAGGTTGTTGTCCCTGCAACACAAGACAAAGTCCTCCACAACCTTACTACAGTGCATCCAGAAAGTATTCATAGCGCATCACTTTTTCCACATTTTGTTATGTTACTGCCTTATTCCAAAATGGATTCAAATCATTTTTTTCCTCAGAATTCTACACACAACACCACATAATGACAACGTGAAAAAAGTTTACTTGAGGTTTTTGCAAATTTATTAAAAATAAACAAATTGAGAACGCACATGTACATAAGTATTCACAGCCTTTGCCATGAAGTTCAAAATCGAGCTCAGGTGCATTCTGTTTCCCCTGATCATCCTTGAGATATTTCTGCAGCTTACTTGGAGTCCACCTGTGGTAAATTCAGTTGATTGGACATGATTTGGAAAGGCACACACTTGTCTATATAAAGTCCCACAGTTGACAGTTCATGTCAGAGCACAAACCAAGCATGAAGTCAAAGGAATTGTCTGTAGACCTCTGAGACAGGATTGTCTCGAGGCACAAATCTGGGGAAGGTTACAGAAAAATTTCTGCTGCTTTGAAGGTCCCAATGAGCACAGTGGCCTCCATCATCCGTAAGTGGAAGAAGTTCGAAACCACCAGGACTCTTCCTAGAGCTGGGCGGCTATCTAAACTGAGTGATCAGGGGAGAAGGGCCTTAGTCAGGGAGGTGACCGAGACCCCGATGGTTACTCTGTCAGAGCTCCAGAGGTCCTCTGTGGAGAGAGGAGAAACTTCCAGAAGGACAACCATCTCTGCAGCAATCCACCAATCAGGCCTGTATGGTAGAGTGGCCAGACAAAAGCCACTCCTTAGTAAAAGGCACATGGCAACCCGCCTGGAGTTTGCCAAAAGGCACCGGAAGGACTCTCAGACCATGAGAAAGAAAATTCTCTGGTCTGATGAGACAAAGATTGAACTCTTTGGTGTGAATGCCAGGCGTCACTTTTGGAGGAAACCAGGCACCGCTCATCACCAGGCCAATACCATCCCTACAGTGAAGCATGGTGGTGGCAGCATCATGCTGTGGGGATGTTTTTCAGCGTCAGGAACTGGGAGACTAGTCAGGATAAAGGGAAACATGACTGCAGCAATGTACAGAGACATCCTGGATGAAAACCTGCTCCAGAGCGCTCTTGACCTCAGATTGGGGTGATGGTTCATCTTTCATTAGGACAAGGACCCTAAGCACACAGCCAAGATATCAAAGGAGTGGCTTCAGGACAACTCTGTGAATGTCCTTGAGTGGTCCAGCCAGAGCCCAGACTTGAATCCGATTGAACATCTATGGAGAGATCTTAAAATGGCTGTGCACCGACGCTTCCCATCCAACCTGCTTGAGAGGTGCTGCAAAGAGGAATGGGCGAAACTGGCCAAGGATAGGTGTGCCAAGCTTGTGGCATCATATTCAACAAGACTTGAGACTGTAACTGCTGCCAAAGGGGCATCGACAAAGTATTGAGCAAAGGCTGTGAATACTTATTTACATGGGATTTCTCAGTTTGTTTATTTTTAATAAATTTGCAAAAACCTCAAGTAAACTTTTTTCACATTGTCATTATGGGCTGTTGTGTGTAGAATTCTGAGGAAAAAAATGAATTTAATCCATTTTGGAATAAGTCTATAACAACAAAATCTGGAAAAAGTGATGCGCTGTGAATACTTTCCGGATGCACTGTATACTCTGACACATGTCAATTTTTAATGAAGCCTGTAGCAATTGTAACCACTCTGCTTTACTAAGTTTATAATGAACTAAACTTTAACTAATGATTGCATGTCAACCCAAAACTGTCTTCAGACCCCTTCCCAAGTTGCAGAAAATAACATCCACTAATAAGTGATTTTTACAAAAAATGATCCAGAGAAAAGATGCAGCAAAAAAATGCAATTAATAATTTATCTACAATCCCACAAACTTCCCCGTATATAAACCAATTTCGAAAACCACCCACCCTTTCCCAATACAGTGTATACAGTAAACAAATGTCATAAAATCACGATCCCAAAAATATCCCACAATGTCCACTCAATTTAGTCTTTTTATCAGATTATCATATCTCCCAATATTTCAGTTTCTCGGACATGCCAATCCCAGAATAAAAGATTTACGGCACACATTGATTCTGATCCCATCCACTGTCTAGTCCATTTCCCTCAGTGTATCAGGAATCTTCGAGGTGGCCACCCCAAACTGCAGTGCTCCACGAGAAACAATTGTTTTCCTGGCTTCAGATAGAACATGTCTTTCCCCTCCGCCATAAAGCTCAGGCTGTTTTTTTCCTTTTCTCTTCCTGCCTTTTTGCGCTCCTTTTCTATAGTGCATCTGTTTCCATGGCACTCCCGGAAATCGTAACGACAGCCCCATACATCACAAAGGTCCTCCCTATCCAACCTGCCCATCATATTCTACAGTGTGCTCAGACGGAAACAGGATTCACACAGAGAGACAAAAAGACAAACCAGAAAAAAATTTATGTGGCAGTGCAACAAGCCTATGATTGATGAGTCATCTGAAAATTTCTATAGATGGCAATCACTGATGTTGTGCTGGAAGTCTGTTGTGTAGAAGTTAAACAGGCAGGGAGACAGGACAGGGTGCTCCAGTATTACACACCACCATTTCTGACACAGTTCCTCAGTCTTACATATACTCTTAAGTTAGGACCTGAGACTTACAGATTATAAAAATCATTTGTTCTGGCACATTCTCAGTTTCTTGTAGAATTTGCTCTTTTTCTCAACAGATTTAGAGTGTCGAACATGCAAGCATGGTGAGTAATTTACGCTGACTTTTTACGGGTTCACAAGGGGAGGGGGAACGGTGGAACTTTTTTTTATGAATTTTCCTCCTTAGAGTAGAAGAGCATCATCTGGGAGACACCTGACGTCCTCTTCTGCCCGGCCAGGATAAGAAGGACAACCGCCCAGTAGGAGCTGCCATTTCACCAGAGATGCAAAAGATATACAGATGCTCTTGCATTGCTTACTTGTCACTTCCAAAGGGTGCCAGACTGCCAGATTTAGTTTGCATATTTCTCCATCCTTCTTGTGAAGAAATTGCAATAAACAGAGCCACCCTAGTTGGAGCACTAATCCTTATCCTGTTTCACCTTGTTATACTTTATGCAAGAGTCTTCCAGTAGCTTGGCCTTCTCATGTGCTAGGGTTCTGAAAGGGGAAGGATAGTCTACAAACACAAATCTTCTTTTTCACCACTGTGAATAAGCAATTAATTTTTGACAGGAACATCGTGTAAAGGCTTTCAAAAATTTTAATTCATGTATGAACTTCCAAATTTAGTCCTCAAAACGTCTGCCAGTTTTAGTTGCTTCTCGCTGTTGCGCTAGCCATTTCTAAGAGGATTATTGAGGAAGTAATGCTAAATGGAGCAGGACTGTGTGCTGCAACTCCACATAAACCAAACAAAGCTTGCAAACAGATATATAAAATGGATAAATACTTCACCAATAAACTGTAAATAAAATTTTAAAAAAGAAAAAGACACTGAAAGTGGCATTCCACATATGACTTTTCTTTTAGCTTTTGCTCTAGGCCTAGATTCTCTCCTGAACGGTAAAATATACAGTACACTATAAAAGGGGAATGGAGGATTAAAAAAACAGTAAAAAAAAGAAATAGAACATACCAAAAACTATGCTCTCCTGTTTCCTAAAAATGAAGTAATCAATTCAAAGTATTTTAATGCTACATTAGAAGTCAAAAGTAGCTAAAATATACCAAAATTCAAACCTATTTGACAATATAATGTGCTCTATTAATCAGTGACTGAACTTGTACTTCAGATAAGCAGTGGTCAATTGTAATATAATTTGTGATTGTTGGCTTGACTGAAAAACATATTTCATGACCAAACAATTTAAGCTGGAGAGAAAAAAAATCTCATATTAACATAGCCAAAGATTGAAATATGGTAACAACTGTAAAACTGTGAGGTCAAACCTTGCATTTTTAAAAGAATTAAGTCCATACTAAATCATATTTTAAAGGTATGCATGTCATCTAGGGTAATTTTCTTGTAACTGAGACACTAATGGTTATAACAGCGGTGCAAACATTTGGATAAACTTAAAGGGAAAATTAAAGGGAAGTGCTTAGTTACTGGTTTGGCCAATAACCTCATGGATAAAGGGAAGTAGTGAGCGGACATACTTGGAGACAGAGTAGGGAAATCCCTCTGTCTCTGCTTCTACAGCTACTTTATATCTATGCTAATATATATATATATATATATATATATATATATATATATATATATATATATATATATATATATATATATATATATGATATACTCGGAACAGATCATCTGGCACCAACAATCAATTCACTGTTCAGATTACTGAGATCACATTGTTCCTGTTTTGGTTTTTGATGTCAACTTTAATTGAAGCTTTTGACTTGAATCTGCCACATAATTGGCTAATAAGATAATGAAGTACTGTACAGTAGAAATATAAGTCTGTTCCTAATAATTTTATCAGTGAGCGTAATTTAAAGCTAATTTAAAACAAACAAAAGGACACAATAATTAACAGTCTCCCAAAAGCAGTCCTATGGCCAGTGCTGCCAGGGTAGGCTTCAGCCCACCTGTGCATGTTGTGATCCACTTTCCCAAAAAATACAATATAATGCTTACTTTTTACCTTCTACCAAGTAACACACACCTTCTTAGTGCATTGCAGCATTGCAGTCATTTCAATAGCTCCTTTTGCTGGTCAAAGCCTAGGCCAGAATATATACCATATATATATGTATAGTATATATAGTGGAGACTGGCTCGGACACAGACAGGCAGACACGCTCATGTCACCCAACACACGTTTATTATACATACTATTTACAAATTCCAAGTGCCCACAAACCCCAAAGTCCTGGCCACGCAACAATGCCTTCTCTCTCTTCAGGCCACCTCCTTGCCTTCCTCCCGACATCATCTTACTTCCTCCCGACTCTTGTCAATGACTGGAGGGAGGCGGCCCCTTTTATACACACCTGGATGTGCTCCAGGTGCTCCCCGGCAATCTTCCACTGGCACTCCCCAGTGTGGCGGAAGTGCCGGCTGTGTACCCGGAAGCACTCCGGGTGTTCCCTCTTTTCTTCCCCCCAGTACTTCCAGGTGTGGCAGAAGCGCTGGGGTCCAGGGTCCCCAAGGCATCGGGGTGCCCCCTGGCGGGGGCCACGGGCCCCTACAGGGTACAGCTTCCAAGCTCTGTACCTGTGGCCCCCAATACAACCAGGGTGAGCCCCGTCCGGGTGCCACACTGCCCCATCGCCAGTGAAGATACGTCAGTCTGAGCGACACACCCCGTTAGGGTGGTTCAACCCCAAAGTGGGTCCTACTATTTGTCCAGGGTCCAATCGGGCACCCTGGAACTCATGTTTTTGGCACCCCTTCCGAGGTCTTCGTGCCCTTTTGTGCTGCGCCGCTCGCGCCTTCGTAGCCTCCGCCGGTCGTGGGGCTGC
This sequence comes from Erpetoichthys calabaricus, assembly GCF_900747795.2. NCBI lineage: Eukaryota > Metazoa > Chordata > Cladistia > Polypteriformes > Polypteridae > Erpetoichthys > Erpetoichthys calabaricus. Next base: position 280,312,610 of record NC_041397.2, on the reverse strand, counting down.
CCCATCGCCAGCAAAGAGTCCTCCAGTGCGGCGGTCTGTCCTGGGAGGGCAGGTCCTCCACGAAGCAGGCCCTACTGCGCATCCGGGGTCCATTCCTGTAACCATAACAGAAAGAGGGGCAGAAGCGCTGCCTGGACGCCACCACCTGACGTCCCTCTGTGCCGCGCACTGGCAGCGCTCTCCCCCCTTAGCGGCACCCCACGACTTGCCTGTTCGGCACCTCCTCCGCAGGTTCCCTGCCCATCTGATGGTATCTGACGGGTCCGCTCGCACTGACGTCTCCCCCACCGGCTTTGGAGCTTCCTTCTGCCTCCACAGAGGACGACCACTCTCTGGACGTGCGCACCCAGCTGCACATCCCTTCCTATTGGAGGAACCGGCATTCACCCCTCGATCCCTCCTATCACTCTTGGACGCCCCGACGGTCTGGGTCTGCACATGGGAAACGCACAGATCCAAGCCCGTCTGCGTCCATACAGAACGACGGGAGACTGTCATAGGCTTGGGGCATCGGGTGCTAGGACCCAGGGCACTCATCAGCCCCTGTCCTGCTTGCCCTCTCGATGTTGCTCCCCTCACCTTGTGAACAGCCTGCACCGCTGCATCCACTGTCGGAGATCCCCCTACTCGAAACTGTTCATTTGGATCACGGCCAATTTCGGTGGGCTCTCCTTTATGCTGTACGGAGTCAGCTTTACTCACCGTCTCCGCCGTACCACTCCGGCCAAAGGATCCAGCAACGTGCCCGTCCACCGCAGCATGCAGCATCTGTAATGACGCGCTCGCCTTCCCCTCCAGCTCCTGCAGGTCTGCATGGAGCGTACGTAGCACCTGTGGAAATGGCGCTACGGACTGAAGCGCCTGCTCCAGCTCACGCAGCGCCGCCGACAAGCAGAGAAAGTTAGCCGGTCATTGACTTATCGGGTTGTCAGTCACACTCACCGGCTGCTTCCTGTGGGGCTTCTCCTCCAGCCCAATCGGGTTTCTCCCTGGCCCAAGACGGACATTGGCGGGCACACAAGACACACCATCCAATCCCGTGCCTGTCACGGGGAGGGACTTCTGGTCCGCGGCCATTTTGGCTGTTCTTCTCCTGTTGCGGTGATGAGCCGACCCTCTGCGCTGCAGCATCTCCCTTCCTGCAGCCTCTGCTGCTGCTGCCGCTTCCAGAAAGCCCCGCAGAGCAGCGCAAGTCTGCCACCGACGCAGACCCGGACAGCCCCTGCCTGAAGCACACAAAACAAGCGCAGCCCCACAGGGCTGGCTGCCAGCGAGCATGGAACTTACCTGTCGGGTCCCGTCTGACTGAAGCAGCTGCCTCGGCATGGCCTCCTTCGACCTCGCGCCGCCCCGGGCACCTTCAGCGACAGCACACTCCCTGGAGCCCGCTGCACTCAGGTATGGCCCGTCGGTCTTCCGCCGCACCAGGGGAGAATCTGGCGGCCGCGGCCCGTTAGCAGTCTGGTGGACGAGTCTCTCTCGCGGGGTTGTAGGCATGCCGCTCTCACGGCACGTGTGTGGGCACACCTGTTGCGCCGAGCCGTCCACAAAATTATTTTTTTCAGGGATTGCCATTGTGGAGACTGGCTCGGGCACAGACAGGCAGACACGCTCATGTCACCCAACACACGTTTATTATACATACTATTTACAAATTTCAAGTGCCCACAAACCCCAAAGTCCTGGCCACGCAACAATGCCTTCTCTCTCTTCAGGCCGCCTCCTTGCCTTCCTCCCGACATCATCTTACTTCCTCCCGACTCTTGTCAATGACTGGAGGGAGGCGGCCCCTTTATTACACACCCAGATGAGCTCCAGGTGCTCCCCGGCAATCTTCCACCGGCACTCCCCAGTGTAGCGAAGCACTCCGGGTGTTCCCTCTTTTCTTCCCCCCAGTACTTCCGGGTGTGGCAGAAGCGCTGGGGTCCAGGGTCCCCAAGGCATCGGGGCGCCCCCTGGCAGTGGCCACGGGCCCCTACAGGGTAGAGCTTCCAAGCTCTGTACCCGTGGTCCCCCAATACAACCAGGGCAGATGCCCCCTCGCGGTCTGGAGGAGGAATGAGCCCTCCTCCTGTCTTCCTGGGCGTCCCGGCCGGGCGTGAGCCCCTTCCGGGTGCCACAATATATAATATATATATACCCATACAACTTGAGATTTGCAGGTTTACAATTCATGAATCTGCCTATTTGTGGGTTTGTTATCAATACGAGTTGAATGGAAAGGTTTGTGCAAGCTTTGCTACTAGAACACAGGAAAGATCTCATTTCCACAATGCTATGCATTTTAATTAAAGACAGGTTTCATGACCAATGAATGAGTGGAAGAGGTAAATGTTTTAAGTCAAATGCACAGCATTTTGGGAATCACATCTTTCCTATTTATTATAAATGGCATCTTTTCTAATAAGTAACTATTAATAATATTTTAGCAAAAACTTTATACACATTTTTCCACCATAGACGTCAATATTGGATAAGTGGATTATGCAACACAAGTTTTTTTTTCTTTTCATGGGCATTTTTCAAATTGCTTGTTGTTGCCCAGAATTAGTCACTGACAGGAACCGTTCAGTTTGAATGCTAAAATTTACTTTCTTTATGAAAACGTGATTAAAAATTTATTTAAGTTATGAAACATTTAAAAAAATATCAGTTTTGGGTGGAATATTCCTTTAACAAGTTGACAGTAAATCAAGAAAAAAAGAGCAGGAAATCCGTGAAGTCATTGCAGCAGCTAAACTGTCAGGCCTGTAGACTCACTATGTTACTGTTGCAGTACAGTATAGTATACAGTGTAATAATTACAGTACATATCATTTTACTTTTTTAATGTATATACAGAACTGTATTGTATTGCCAAGAGTTTGTTAAATAATGAGCTGTGTGTTATTAGTAAGGCTTGTGGTCAACAGTGTTAGAAGGTGTGGTGGCAGGGCCTAAAAAGTACTTGCAGATTTTTTCAAGTGATAACCCCATATATATGATGTGTAAAGCTGTGTAAGTAATTTTAAGGTAGATCTATCTAACTTCTATAAATGTTGTTTCTTAAAGTGTACCATCTGAGATAGAAATTAAAATAAATTATTTCTGGACTCAAAATCAGGGAAAAGGCAATGTACTAAGGTACCCTCAGAGTCAAAATATTGGGTTGTAAAGCTGTCTGTTGTCTCTTCCTGACAAAGTAGCATAAATGTACAAAATTTTATTAAGATTGGATCAAGGGTGTGGACTGGTATAAAGAACAAACGCACAGACACAGTCACACACACTCCCTCATTAAACGTTATATATTTGGTCACGCATGCACTTTCTGTGCTCATCAGAGGTTTGTAATACCAATCCAGGAGGAGAGTGGGCACTGTTGCTAATGGTATTATTGTCTCTGTCTTCCTCCACTACACTTAGAAGACGCCCAGTGAGGCCAACTGATTCCGCACTTTTTGGTCTGCGCCCTATAAAGCTCAAGTGTCTGCTGAAGGAGGCGTCTCATTTTGATGCTTCTCATCAATAGATATCATTAAACTTGGTAGAGAAAAGGTCATTAAAGAAATAGCGGAATATTTACAGAATGTCGACAAAAGAGATCAATAATCCCAGGTTAAACCATCCGGTAATTATATTGCTCCATAAGAAAGGGAAATGCCCAAAATTAGAGGCCCATTCGTTTATTATTGGTTGTGAGAAGCAGCCCGGACACAGACAGACGGACATCGTTTGTTCACCCAACACACGTTTATTTATACTATTTACAAAGTTTCTATGTGCACAACCCAGTGCCTCCAGCACCAATCCCCCAAAGTCCAGGCCTCTCTCACACTAGTGCCTGCTTCCTTCAGGCTGCCTCCACTCTTCTCCACCAAGACTTCATCCACTACTCGCCCGACTCCAGTCACGGTCTGAAGGGAGGCGGCCCCTTTTAAGCCCACCCAAATGGGCTCCAGGTGCTCCCCGACACTCCTCCGCCGACACTCCCCTGTGTGGCGAAAGTGCCGGCTGCGCACCAGGAAGGACTCCGGGTGTCCCCATTCTTCTTCCCCCCAGCACTTCCGGGTGTGGCGGAAGTGCTGAGGTCCAGGGCTCTCTAGGCACTGGGGCGCCCCCTGGTGATGACCACAGGCCCCTACAGGGTTGGGCTTCCAAGCCCTGCACCCGTGGCCCCCAACACAACCAGGGCGGTCGCCCCCTCATTGTCTGAAGGAGGTGCAAGCCCTCCTCCAGTCCTCTCGGGCGTCCTGGCTGGGTACCACCCCCAGCAGTCTGCCACATGGTATTATATTAAACTTTTACTAAAATTGTTTATAACCACATAGAAAATCTTTAGGTTTTAGTGAAGGAAGGAAACAAGCTGGTTTCCACACTGCATTTTGTACTGTACACTACATACAATTACTAAAGGATGTTACAGAAAGAAGTCATGAATATAAACTTCTGTTATCATTTTTTTAAAGCTCTTTAACATCAAAGTACAGAAACTTCACGTGGTAACTTATTATAAAAGGTCTACTCAAATGCAATATCTGTAATCAGGTTGTGCCAAGACAAGTTTTGAAATTAAAAAGGTTTTCACTGGGGTGGTTCAGTATCCACTACACTTTTCTTTGCATCTTTGGAAGTGGGATAAAGTTGGCATTAATATTAATCTTAATATGCCACACTGTACACAAATGAATAACAACTGGATGAAGGCGGTGGCACTGACCGAAAAACAGGAGACAGAGTTAGAGGCGGCAGAATTAAAGATGGTAAGATTTGAATTGGGTGTGATGAGGATGGATAGGATTAGAAATGAGTACATTAAAGGGTCAGCTCAAGTTGGACGGTTTGGAGGCAAAGTCAGCGAGGCGAGATTGCATTGGTTTTGACACGTGCAGAGGAGAGATGCTGAGTATATTGGGAGAAGGATGCTAAGGATAGAGCTGCCAGGGAAGAGAAAAAGAGGAAGGCCAAAGAGAAGGTTTATGGATGTGGTGAGAGAGGACATCAAGGTGGTGGGTGTAACAGAACAAGATGCAAGGGAAAAAGATGATCCAGTGTGGCAAACCCTAACGGAAAAAGCTGGAAGACAAAGAAGAATAATAATAAGATAGATAGATAGATAGATAGATAGATAGATAGATAGATAGATAGATAGATAGATAGATAGATAGATAGATAGATAGACAGACAGACAGACAGACAGACAGATAGATAGATAGATAGATAGATAGATAGATAGATAGATAGATAGATAGATAGATAGATAGATAGATAGATAGATAGATAGATAGATAGATAGATAGATAGATACTTTATTAATTCCAATGGGAAGATGCTTTATGATATAATTTGTTATGTTAACGTTTGCTGTAAATTATTAAAACATGTTGAAAACATATTCAGAATTTAAAGATGATTACTTGTGTCCCTTTTAATAACAATGCACATATTTCAACTATGGCTCAGAAAGACAATTTGAAGAAGCCTTGACCAGGTTCCCTAGTTTTGTTAGCCAGAGAAAGCTATACAAAGATGAAGTGTGAAGAAGTAGCCACAAGGTGCAACTACAGTGACAGGAAAAAGAACACACACACACAATGAAGGAGTTGAAAGATGGAGAATTTTGTGTTTACTAAGGAGGTTATTTTTTTCTCCCAACTCAAACAAAAAAAAAAAAAGCTGTTCTTCCAGATTAAATGTTGTTAAGCATTGTAACATGTACAGAGTTGCATGTGTCAAGGTCAGTGGTCAAATTCTACATCATTCTTTACAGTGTTATACTTGAGACTTGAAAAACCAACAAGACAGCTGTGGGAATTTAAAAAGTAAGCTGGGGCAAAATCTCAAAGGCAGAGGTCAGGCTGCTTTTTTTCTGGGGGCCATGTGGCATGTGTTCTGATGTGCGATTATATGAGAAGGTCACGGGTCTTAACAGCAGTTTTACTACTTTGGTCTAAAATATTAGTCGAAAAAACATGTTCGGAATTTTCAGACACTTGCCATTTGAAGAAATTGGGAAAAGTGATTTAATCACTGAAACACTATCGAGAATCTGGGTAGAATTCCTCATTTCTTTCATAAACACAATAAAAAACAAAAAAATCAATTCATGTTTAGTTTCCCAAAAAACTTTATGGAATATTAAGGCATCATAAGCTACAGTATAAAGCATGTAAAAACCTAAAGATGATTTATCATATTTTAATCACAAAAAGCTTATTCATATTAAAACTAAAGACCAGTTTTCTTAGTTTAGCTAGCAGGTGAAGCTGTTCACGGTTCACTTCGATAGTTAATTCAACCGGTCATCTTGTTTGGATGATTTTATGATGGGTGGTGTAGTGGGCAGTGCTGCTGCATTTGATGTTGCGTTCAAATTCTGGTGTGGGCACACCTCATATGCAAATTGTACCCTGGGCTCACATCCTGCTGTGTGTTTATGTCTTAATAACATCAGGACCCATGTTTTTTTTTATCTTAGCCTAATCTCTAATTGCAAGTTCTCCCTGCTCCTATAAGAATGTCCTGCAAGCACTCTGATCTGCTCCCACGTCCTAAAGCTGTGTAGGTTATGCTGAAGCCATAATGCAGGAGTGTGTTAGAATATACTTTGTGTTTGTTGTGAAGGACTGAGTCACCTGTGCTACCTTTCACACAATGTTGCTAAGATAGTCTGCAATCTATGTGATGGTTATGGGTAATTTATTTAATTGTAAATGATTTTGATAAATATCTACACACCCAATGTGAATGACAGAGACTTCATCCAAAATGTATTTGCATCCATCCCTAATTTGAAAACTTATAAAATTATAATGGCTTTAATTGTGTTTTAAATCCAGACCTGCATAGGTCTTCAGCTACAGGGGTGATAGCATCTAACACTGCAAAAATAATAACAGTTTTTAATTGATCATAATTTATCAGACTCATGGAGATTTCTAAATTCCTTTTTTCCTTCTTCTCACCAATACATCATTGTTACTCAAGAATTAATTATTTTCTTTATCGGTAGCAATTTCTTGCCCACAACCAAATCTTGCAGGTACAATGCTATTGTTAAAAAATGCATTCTCAGAGGTTTCTGCAGGAATACTCTAGGAAACTCTGAAGGTTTTTATAAGAGGACAAATTATCTCATATCTCTCCCACAAAAATAAATCAGAAACCAAGAAGGCATCAGAGTTAATTAATGAAATTACCAGAATAGACCAAGAACATGCCAGGTCTCCAAATTAGGTACTTTTTAGGAAAAGATGGGCTTTGTAATCAGAACTCAACCTCTCAACAACATAAGAAATGGAATGGAATAAGAAATGGAATAACTCATTTTTAAATTGCGACATCAGTAAGAACACGGAGAGAAGTAAATAAGATCTACTGTAAGCTCAACAAATCAACAAGCAGGAAGTTTGCAATGCATTATCACTAATCACCAACATCATCCATCCATCCATCCATTTTCCAACCCGCTGAATCCAAACAGGGTCACGGGGGTCTGCTGGAGCCAATCCCAGCCAACACAGGGCACAAGGCAGGGAACCAATCCCAGGCAGGGTGCCAACCCACCGCAGGACACACACAAACACACCAAGCACACACTAGGGCCAATTTAGAATCGCCAATCCACCTAACCTACATGTCTTTGGATTGTGGGAGGAAACCGGAGTGCCCGGAGGAAACCCACGCAGACACGGGGAGAACATGCAAACTCCACGCAGGGAGGACCCGGGAATCGAACCCAGGTCCCCAGGTCTCCCAACTGCGAGGCAGCAGCGCTACCCACTGCGCCACCGTGCCGCCCACCATCACTGATTATAAAAATATAATGCACACATTTAGAGACTACTATAAGTCCTTATATTCTACTCAGTTTAAAGAACACAAGACACAATCTAATGTGTTTTTTGATACATTACAGATACCACAGCTAGATACTCTCAGTGCAGAGGAATTGGATAAACATCTGACAATAACAGAATTACTAGATGCTATAAACTCATTTCAGAGTGGGAAAACACCAGGCCCTGATCGCTACACTGCTGAATTTTATAAAAAATTAGCAACATTTATAGAAGCCAGAGACAATAAAATTCTATCTTAAACTTTTCGCCAAGCATTAATTACTGTTTTTCCATAGTAAAATATGGACGTATGCTAATGTACATCGTACACACCAGTCTCACTTCTGAATAATGATGTTAAGATACTCTCCAAAGTCCTAGCCTGAAGGATTGAGAAAGTGCTCCTTTCAGTAATATCACAAGACTAAACCAGATTTATTAAAGGTAGACACTTGGCTTCCAATCTTTGACGCCTGTTTAATGTAATATATTCACCAATAAAGTCTAACACTCTGGAGATCTTATTATCTTTGAATGCAGAAAAAGCATTCAATATGCTTGAATGAGACGATCTATTCACCACATTAAATAAATTTGGGTTTGGCCCGAACATATGTAAATGGATCAAACTACTGTATACCAGTCCCGGAGCCTCAGTTTGTATTAACAACATTATCTCAGACTACTTCAAACTAGATCGTGGTATTAGACAAGGATGCCCCCTTGTCACCACTGCTCTTTGCAATAGCCATTGATCCATTGGCTGTTCACTTTCAAAATGCATCAGAGATAAAGGGTATTTCCAGACAAGGACCTGAACAGAAAATATCATTATATGCAGATGATATGGTACTGTATATATCAGACCCACCGCATTTTGTGCCTGCAGCCCTAACTGTACTAGTAGAATTTCAAAAGATATCTGGATTCAAATTAATTTGAACAAAAGTGTGCTTTTTCCAGTGAATTTTCTAGCAAACAACATTAGATTGAACACCTTCTCTTTTATCATTACAGATCAGTTTAAATATCCAGGGGTAAAAAATATAAAAGTTCTTTTTCAACAAAATTTTTCTGTTTGCATGGAAAAACTTAAACAAGACGTGCATAGACGGTCGACCCTCCATCTTACTTTATCAGGGAGAATTAACACTCAAGATTAATATCCTCCCTAAGCTTTTGTTTCTATTTCAAAACATCCCCAAATTCATTAACAAAACATTTTTTAAGAAATTAGATTCAATCATAACTTCTTTTATTTAGAATTCAAAATATCCACACATCCAAAGGAGCGACCCTACAATGACCTAATTCAGAAGGCAGTATGGCTCTACATACTTTTCAATTTTATTACAAACATACAAGCTATAAAAACCAGGACATTGACAAAAATAGATGAACACACACTAGTTTGGTCTGCAAAAGAAATGAAATCCTGCAGTACTTCTTCAAATTCCTTGCTTTGTACACCAGGAAATAGAAGGTTTCGTCAATATACTAACAACCCAATTGTCCTTCATTCACTCAGAATATGGAACCAATGTAGGAAGCACTTCAAGTCAGAGAATATTTTATCTGTGGCACCTCTATATGATAACCACCTTTTTCCACCCTCTCAAAGTTACACATTTTTAATGTTAGGAAAACATATGGGATTAAATCATTTAGAGATTTGTATATAAATAATGTATTTGCATCCTATGAACAATTACACTCCAAATTTAGTTTCCCATCAACACATTTTTTCCATTATCTCCAAAGTAGTAACTTTGCTAAATGAAATCTGTCCAATTTTCCTTACCTCCCACCTACTCTATTCCAGAAGAGATCTAAAGACTCAGACAGCATTTCTATAATATATAAAACATTTTAAAGTCCCTTCTTTTTAAAGATTCCAGAGTACAGTGGGAAAGAATCTCATATTCAACATTTTAGGAAAAGAGCGGAAGGCAGCCATGCACAGAATTCACTCGAGCTTCTTCACATGTGCAAAGCATTCAATTATTCAACTTAAAATTTTTTTATCAAGCACATCTATCTTGTTTAAAATTGTCCAAAATCTTTCCAGGGCAAGATTCAACTTGTGTAAGTTGCAATCAAGTTCCAGCCTCACTAGGTCACATATTTTGGGCTTACACCAAATTAACATCATTCTGCACAAAAAAATTGAAATGCCTTTCAGACAGCCTTGGTGTTACAATCCCTCCTAATCCACTAACAGTTGTGTTTGGGGTATTCCCAGATGGACTTAAAGTGGAGAAGGACAAACAAACTGTAATTCCATTTACTTCACTATTAGCATGTAGACTTATCTTGCTAAACTGGAAGAATCCTAACCCACCTCTGTTACGTCAGTGGGTAACTGATTTTATATACTGTTTGAAATTGGAAAAAATCAATTCTCACTTGGGGTTGAATTGAATTGAATTTTCTTAAGTTTGAATTGATTGTGTGGAATGTTACATGCTTTTAATAAATTCAATAAAAGATAAAAAAGAAAAAAAAAAGATAGTCTGCAATCCCCTATGATCTTGTAATGAAAAAAACAACTTTGGAAAATAAATCAATGGATGCATCGATGATTATCCATTTAGATCTGCTTTATCTGAACCATGCAATTTGATGGTCTTGTTATTTTGAGTATTGCATCATTCTACTCATATATACAGTAAATGTATTTGGCTTGAATTACTTCTTCCTTTAACACTGTTTTAAAATGTTTTAAGATTAATGTTTTTAATGAAGGATTTAAAAAACACCAAAAATTGATTTCTGTCAATACATCTACAGTGGATTTCCAAAGTATTCAGACCCCTTCAGTTTCTGCACACTTTATTGTATTGTGGATATATTATAATTGTAAAAGGATACATTTGCCATTTTTGACCATCAGTTGACTCTCAATAACCCATAATGATAAAATGAAAAGATGTTTTCAGAAAGTTCAAAAATTGAAATCTCTCATTCATAGAAATATTCAGACCTTTTACTGTGGCACTCCAAATTATTGTCAGGTGCTTCCCATTCACTTTAAATTCTTATTGAGATGTGTTCCGAACTTGATTGAGTCCACCTGTGATAAATGAATTTATTGGACATCATTTAGAAAGGCAAACATCTGTGTATATTTGGTCCCACAATTCACAATGCTTGTTAGCAATGAAGCCCAAGGATCTCTTTGTACACCTCCGTGATCAGATTGTGGTGAGGCATACAGTAGATCAGGGCAAGGGGATTAAACCATTTCTAAAGCTTTGGGGGCTCCCAGCAGCACAATGGCCTCAATTATTGTGAAGGAGTAAATGTCAGTTGGCCATTTGGCCAAACTGAACAACTGGTAAAAAAACCAGATGGTCACTCTAATAGAGCTTTGGAACTCTTCTGCTGAGATGGAAGAACTTGTCAGAAGGACAACCATCTCAGCAGCTCTCCGCCTACCAGGAGTTCATGGTAGAGTACCTAGAGGATAGCCACTCATAAAATAAAAGACTTATGATGATATTAAAAGACTCTGAGGGCATGCGAAAACAATGATTCTCTTGTCTGTTGAGATACAAATTGAACTCTTTGGGCAAAACTCCAAAAACTATGTCAGGTAAAACCAGGCACTGCTCATCACCTACCTAATACCATCCTTATAGTGAAGCATGGTGATGACAGAATTATACTAGGGGGGCACTTCTCAATGGCAGGAACAGGGCCAATGGTCAGAATTGAGGGAAGAATGAATGCGGCCAAATACAGAGTGACCCTTAAAGAAAACCTGCTCCATAGCACATTCGACCTCAGACTGGGATGACAGTTCCCATTTCAGCACAATAATGACCCAAAGCATACAGCCAGCTTTGGAACAAGTCTCTGACCGTCCTTGATTAGCCAGCCAAAGCCCAGACTTAAGCCTCATAGAACATCTGTGGATAGACTTGACGTTGGCAGTTTACAGACACTTCCCATCCAATCCAATTGAGAGGAACTGCCAAGAAAAACAGGATAAACTGCCCAAATCCTGGTGTGTAAAGCTTGTAGAGTCTGATCCCTGAAGACACAAAGCTGTAACTGCTACCAAAGGGGCTTCTACAAAGTACTGAATGACGGGACTGAATACTTACATGAATAACAGATTTCATTTTTTGATTTTTAGTAAATGTGCAATCATTTCAGAGAGCATGTTTTAACTTTGTTATTATCGATTATTGAGTGTAAACTGATGGACAAAAAAGATAAATATATCTCTCTATTATAAAAAAAATCCTGGGAGAGAAAGATGGGAGACGAGACGTGAGCTTCACGTTAAGATCACAGAAGACACTTAAAAGACCCATGAGACGAAAGAGATGGGCCACGGAGCATCTCACGGGGACCTTAAACATGAGACTTTGTGCCAAGAGATTGACCCAGGACTGTCTTGTGATGACGTAGAACATGAGATTCTTGCAAGACATGTCCTCCTTACAACCAATATCAGATAAGACAACGGGCAGCAAAACATTCAGTCATCTAAAGGATTTGAGCACACACAGATCTAGGGTCTCAGCGCATATAAAGTGTATAAGGACGATACTTTATAAATGCAACGTCGACGTCTAAGCGAAGAAGAAGAAAGCAGCGTGGAGAAAAGAGACTCAAAAGTGCTGGAGAGAAAAAAGAGCAAAAAAGAAAAAGAATAATCTAGGTGCAAATTGTCATGGCGAAAAATTGTCACCAGAAGGCTTTTACCCTGAAATGAAGGCTATTAGGAGTCTCAGGATAGGCAAACAGAGTCTATAGTTTTATTGCAATAAAATAACCATAATAATAACACGGACTCAACCCAATACAGCCAAATTGAGCTGAGCACTGAACAGTTCAAAACCCAAAACTTATATATCATTTCTTATCACTTTGACCTCGTTCAATTAGCTCATTCTGCACCTGTCTTTACTGTCCATTGTTCATCTCTAGTTTCTGTTTTGCTTATTTTTGATTGGTCTTCGGCTGGGCAGATGTTTTCCTTTTTCCATATTTGGGCACTCTTGTGTCATTTCCTTTCCTAGGCCTTTCAAACTATTTTATAATGGTGGCTTAAAGCTAAGCTTTAATTAAAAAGAAAAATGGCATGTGCTTTTATTTAATCATTTACTTGGCAGTCCTGACTTGCATTAGTATCTACACTAAGGTTAATGCTTATATATTTGTCTATATTTATTTATGCTAATACATGAATACACTAATTTTACTTTCTATACATTACATCATCTTCCTTTTGCTGTTTCTGCTGACTCACTGTTCCAGCTGGCTTCTTACATGCCTACCAGAACCATTTTTCTATATTATGTCAGTGGTATCGTTCCTCAGCTTCCTAACTTGAACACAGGTGTCCATGTTTTCCCCTTCTTCTGTTCTCGATAGTTTCTGTGCATCATTCTCTTTCTATTCTGTCCTTCCCTTCTTAATATTGGTAATTTTCCTTTTTTTTACTAGAAAATGCAATATGACTGATTTTTTTAGTTAACCATTTGCTTGACCTATCTTATTTGCTTAACATTCTAATTTATGCTTAATCTAATGTTTTAGAAGCTGTTAATTACTTTTATGTCTATTTATGCTAATACTGCTAATACATACATTTTTATCTTCCATATTATTTAAAATATGCAAGTTACTTATTACACAAAAAAGGGGATGAGGAAAGAAATCAATATATCAGAATGCCCTATAATGCAAAATATGCCTTTATTTATTTATTTATTTTAAAATGTCCTCTAGGAGATTAGCACATCCCCACACATATTTAGAATGATGAATCTGCTTCTGTCTTAGTTAATCTTTCCAGAATCTCAAACTAAGAAAATACTCTAAATGTATTACAATTACATACATTCATTTCTTTTCCCCATAACCTTCTGCCAGGGCCAGTTTGTCTTGCATGTTCTGTCATTATTATCTTTCAGATGTTTATTGCATGTTTTACAGAATGTTGACTTCCAAAAAGCACAGTCTGTCTTTCTGTTAGTTAACCCCTCTTATTCCCTCTTCTGTGTAGCATCTTAGCATAAAACACTACCTAGACTGGAAGCCACTGGTTTTCTTCAGGTTCATTTCTGTTTGAAAGAATGTCTCCTCCTATTTAATTTTACTCTTTTAAATTTGCAAATTCAGAAAATAAGGAAAGTAATTATCAGCCTGGAAGAAGTGGAATTAAAAAAAAGCACGTCCAATCGGGCTCAGAATTAAAAGACAAAGAGTAAAAGACAAAGTAGAACTTCATAAAGACGTTCACAAACGTTGGCACTATACACATGCAGAGCAGGTTAGAGATTATGAAAACAGTGGAATTCGAAAGGCTCAAAAAAAAAAACGTTGGTGCGATACACATGTGGAGAAAGTTAAAGAATATGAAAGTAGGAAAATTAAAAAGTATAAAAAAAAGAAAGTAAAGATCACAGTAGCGCAAATAATCACCACGGACCAGGTGTCATTGAAAAAAAAGCAGGACAAAGCGAGGTCAGAAATAAAAGACAGAGCAGAAAACAAAGTAAAACGTCATAAAGAGGTTAAAAAACAAGGGGGCCAAACACATGCAGAGCAGGTTAGAGATAATGAAAACTGGAATTCAAAGGACTCAAAAAAAAAACGTAGGCGCGAAACACATGCTGAGCAAGATACAGAATATGAAAGTAGAAAAAAACGACAGTGTCAAAACAAAGACAGTAAACATTGCATTAGCGCAAAAAACGAGAAATTATTACTCTGAGAAATAATGAAAAGGTGAATAGAGATCAAATATATGGACATAGGTGATATGTCAGAAGTGTGTAAATATTGTAAGGCTTTGAAGTTTAAGTCAGAGAATTTCAAAAGCGGGGTTTACCTCACATGCATTTATTGGTTACTTTGCAAAAAAAAAATTATTAACTGCTGATGATGTCGATCGCTTTGTCTGTGCTAAAATTCCAAACAGAGAAACCTATCCTGAATTATGGTACAAAGTCATTAAACACATGTCTCACTGACCTCATTAAAAAGATTCAGCATATTGGGACTCCAAATATTCCAAATATTGTTTTTGCAGAAGTTCTGAAATAAAAGTGAAACTAATGAAATACCAACAATTCAAAGAAAAAAAAAATCTTAAAAGTGTGTATCCGGAAAACCAAACATGGGGGTTGGTGAGCGAAGTGAGCAGGGGGAGAAGCCCCCTAGTCTATTTAAAATTAAACCTACAACACAATAATGTGTACAGAAAGTGGAAGGGTCTAAATACTTTCTGAATCCACTGCATTACTCTATATCTTTATTTATAAATGATCCATCATTTAAGGTAAATGATGCAATTAATAACATCTTTAAATTACAAATTAAAAATTCCATCTCCTTATAACATGAAATTCATCTAAAGGTACATTCACTTTACACTTGTCTGGGAAGCAGAAACGGATTAAAGCTTTAAGCACATTTAATAGCCATCAAGAAGTAATAGGCTTGATGAGAATCTGGCAGATGGTTTGTCTGGAGATAAAACCAATTCAGCCTGTATAAAATAATGATTCTATGACAAATTAACAAACCATTACACAATACATGAAAAACTCATTTGTACTCTATTTTACTAAGACATAGAGGAGTGTAATGATGAAGGAGAAACAGTCATTTGGACTGCTGTGATCACACAGCAAGATGTCTTTAAAGCATTTGCAATGGTAAATGTTCATTGTAATAGACTCCAGAATGGCCTGGCAAAGCATTTTAATTGCCATTTCTAATTTACACACAGTGATAAGCCAAGATTAAATTTCATTTTTTATTAACAAAGGAAATGATCTATATATTTTACAAAACAAGTGCAGCAGTGATTTTAACATCGATTGTGTCATTGCATCTGGCAACTGCTTTTGCGATTTGTCTGCCTGTTCCCTTTACCCTTGCAACAAGAAAAAAAAAACAATGTAGAAAGCAGTAAATTTTCAGTGAAAACGTTTTCATTGTAGGCATTTTACTTTTCATCAAATAATGTACTGTACATTAATGCTAAGAATTAGACAAAATGGAATTGCTACAGTCTTGTAGTTTGACACAACTAGCGATTCAGTCCAGTAAGTCTGTGGCTCATACACATACAAGATTCTGTCTTGAGTTGGAAGGGTGGGTTTGGGTGCTTGTGAGAAGTGGCATACCATATATATGGCACTGCTGCATTCAACAAGCAGCATGGGTGTTTTGGACCTGGCAAACAGAAGATAGACTCATCTGTCTGATGTCATGTGGCTTACATACCACAGCAGAATGGAAAAAAGAAAAAAGGGATGATATTCAGATTAACTTTACCCGTAAAGCCTTTGCACTGGCACAGTCTCTATCGGGCAGCAAATTATTGGCTGGTGGAAAAAGGGAAAGCTTGTGAAATTGTGGAGGAAAGTAGTTCTGCATTTGTCAAGTCTGCCATCCACTACGATTTCTAGTCATGAAAGATGACATGATGAGGCAACAAGATGAGCAGATGAAGTTGTCAAATCTGACATCCTCTCTAACTAGAAGTCATGTAATGTGTCATTGGCTTTAGAAAATGTTGCCCAAAAATCTTTGCCATACTTTCTGTACTACAAATTTCCAAATTATTGGGAAATAACTTCAATTTATTCTTCTGTTATCCACCTTAATAAAAGGGCAAGTGTCTGTGTGTTGCTGTGTACCTGTGTGTTTATTCGATTGCTAGGGTTAGCAAGAAATGCTTAAAAATAGGCAAAACATGTTGAAGAAGAGTCAAACAGTATAACAGCAATACCAAAATTAAGGGCTAAAAATAAGAAAATTGATGTATTCTGTTGTCCAACGTTACATGGTTGGGCCACATGAACGAGTCATTGTAATTGTAATGCTAATGACTTTTAGCTTCTCGTGGTGCATAATAGATGAGTGAAAATAATGATAACTCAAAGTGCTTCCTAGGGACCCACTGTGGCTGCAGGTTTTTGTTCCACCCAGATTCACAATCGATAATAATAATCGTTAACAACTGATCTCATTTATTAGCTGGTCTTTTTTATTCTTCTCTTATTCTGCATTCAGAAAAACACAACAATATGGTTTTTACATTTATAAGACACTAGGGGGTTTGCACCCTGCTCTCTTCGCTCGCCAACCCTGCCAACTTCGCGTTGTGAAGAGGGGAGCTGAATGCACCCCAAGGAGACGCAGTTGCTCCTCTGAAACCCCCTTAAATGGTGATACATTGGGAAACAAATAGTTTTTTTTTACCTCCTCTTTGCTTGATCAGCTGCTGGCTTGCTGCTGCTGCCATGCTGCATGATCTGCATCTCGCAGGGTGCTTCGAACATTTACAGTAAAAGCCTGGACAGCAGCTGTACTACTCTTTGTGTTATGTTTCTCAGCATACTTCTGTTGAATATTTTGTAAGCAAATTTTGGATCAAACCGGTTTCATTAATATGATAATAAGTTTAGTGTTCTTCAGTGGCCTTCCCAATCACCAGGGCCTCATGTATAAATGGTGTGTATGCACAAAAATGTTGCGTAAGCCTGTTTCCACGCTCAAATCGCAATGTATAAAACCTAAACTTGGCATAAAGCCACGCACATTTTCACGGTAGCTCCAACCTTGGCGTATGCAAATTCTCCGCTCGGTTTTGCAAACTAGCGGCACCCAACATCAAAGCAGTGCTACTGTTCCAGTGTGGTTTCCCTTTCATTTTTAGATCCACATCCCTGACGTGGCTTTATAAATAAACTGAAATTAACCGCATATTGTTTATTAGTTTAATGCATCTGATTGTAATTAACCTGTAACAATATAATGGTCCACAGAATGATCAAACTATTCTAAATACCATAACTGCTTTAGCATTGTTACTCACACTGCACCTTCTTCTTCTTCTTTCAGCTGCTCCCGTTAGGGTCTGCAACAGCGGATCATCTTTTTCCATATTACTCTCACTGCACCACTCAGAGTATTTATATCACTGTATCTGAGTGGGGAATCACAGCTGTACAGCAGATGATTGGAAAGCCATGCTGTCTATTCAACTGCTCTCATACGGCAAACGCTTCAGAGCCTTTCCTCACGGTTCAGAAACAGTTTCATCCCAAGAACTATAAACACACTGAATCAGTCCATCAAGTGCTCCTTGTAGAACGCTTTGTACTAATAAGTACAATTACCTCACTGTAAACTTGCGATACAGTTATAATATTGCACAACCTGAGCCACTTTATAAAGCGCGTATTTACATATGATGACAATATCATTTTTAAGATGAAATGCAGCAAAATATGTTTATTATATTATACAGATAAAATGTTAACATCATTTAAATAATCTATATTGTTAATAATTAAACATGTGAGGACATGGTGCTGCAGCGCTAGCGAGGAGCTGGCGATCCGTTCATGGATTGTTCCTCCCTCGTGCTGTATTCCTGCTGGGGCTGGCATGACACTAGAAGGATAGATGGATAGAATAATTAAACATGTACTACGAAGATATTTCAATGTTCCTTAAAAGTTTTGAAGAATTGGTGTTCTAAGCTTACAGCTGGTTTAACGTCTATTACAGAGCTGATTGTGTGGCGATTGGGTATTTGAAGAAAGAAAAGTAAGGACAGGAATTGGGGGTTAGTACGTTTGAAAGAGACAGTACTGCTGCAATAAATTATTTCATCGAAGGTCGCACACGGCGCAACAAGCATCATGCGTGAGACATGAACAATCACTGCGCCACTGTGTTCCCATGTTTAATAACATGCTTTAACTCCTATCATCATGAAAATTATATCAAATATACATCACAGTATTTTAATTATTCAGAGAGCTGTAATATCACAAATGTAATGGATTCTGTGTCCTGTCGGAGGAAGAGAAAGCCCGTTTAAGAAGCACGTAGTGATTCACACACATAGAGCACATAGAAGATCAAATACAAAACAAAGCATTTAACGTGCTACTTTAGTTACAATGGGATTTGAGAAACCATCAAATGAAATGATTTTAAGATGAAGTTTATGATGTTCTACTTTAATGACAAAATAAACTACGTGATTAAAGTGGAAATTTCGAGATTAAAGTTGACATTTCATGCTTTTTTCCCACTGTGTGGCTATTTTTTTTCTCTGTACTCTAATAAGCTTTCATATGACACTCAGACAGTGGGCTACAACTTGCCTTTTCACGGCGACTTTGATAAAGAAGAAACAACAGGTAAACTAATATGGTAAACATTATAGCAGTATTATCCTACCACCATAATGAATTTGAAATAACGCAGTCATTATGTGATTGAAGTGAAGACTTTCAGCTTTAATTTAAGGGGTTTACCAAAAATATCTTATTAGCAATGACAGCCGTTTTTCTGCAATATTGTAAAATGAAAATCTACTTGCTGGCAGTGCAATTTAATGAGTTATTATTGTTGAGTGGAAAAACAACTCATAACTGTAATTATTTGCTTCAGAATAAAGCTTAAGAAATGGCCTGACCTCAAGTCAGTACAGAACATTTTCATTTGGGCTCTGCAAAAGATTAAAAACAACCATTTTCACATTCACCTCTAACAACCTTAATTATCATCAAGAGGTTGTTATACAGTTTGGTTCCAGTAATCTAAAATATCCTACACTTAATTAGCCTTGAAAAGGTTTAAGATAAATACTACACAGAATTTGAAATTGACAACTGCTTGCTGTAAGATAAAATTGAACTTGGAATGTCAGAGTCACTAATGATGCTAATTAAATCTAAATTAGGCAAACAATAACAAAGAGCCAATGAATCACAACAGAGGGAATCATGTTGGAGCTCAGAGTATTCTACATGACTTTGTAGGGGTTAAGAAGCATACAGTGATAGATCATGATTTACTTCGATGCAATTATTTGTTGTCTTTAATTATACATTATTAACATAATATATAGCTTAGGGATGACTCCCATAGTATATATGCTGAGAACCTTATGCCAAGGTTAAAAAGTTTTTCTTGTTTATGTGCAACTAATGCAATTTCACATTTGCTTTGACAATTTTCTTATGTCTCAGTAGGAATATCAAACTTACGTATTGTATAAAAGTCAATACATTTCAATGGGAACCATTTGCTGTTCACCAAGCCTAACTGCAGACTGACCAGCTGCAAAAATTTCCTTCAGAATCAAGTGGAAGAAAGCAAAATATTTCAAATGGTAAGCAAGGACCACAAAAGGTTTCACAATATAAATACAGTAAAAATTGTGAATTTCCATAAGTTACATCATAATGTTCAGAATTAATTTTGTTTACTATGGTTTATAAAGCTAAATTCAAAGCAGTACACTCATGTATCAATCACTAACAATCTCTTACACTATAAGTACAAGAAAAATATATGTGAGGCATATGTACTCTTAGGCTACATCCACACTACTATGTCTTCATTTAAAATCACAGAAATTAATCTCCATTTTCATCCACACTGCTCCATTATTTTAACCCCAAAAAAATGACAGTTTTGAAAATCCTCTCTAGGGCTGTGTAGTTCTGAAAATGCTGGCTCAGTGTTGCAATGTGAAAAGGAGAAAATATAGACTTTTAAAATCCCAGACTCTAATCTCACTCTGATTTGTTTGTGTTTATTACATAGCCAGCCCTGTCCTGATTGGATTCTGCTGATTACAATGTGCCATTCCCTCATTGGTCACCCTTCACTGAAGAAAAATAATATTCCCACGTAGCATACATGGAAGAGTTGCTTGTGTTGTTGTTGTGCTACTTACCTTATGCATCTAAATTGCGTTTTGTTCAGTTTGAATACATGTGCAAAGGGCAAATCCTTTACCAGTTGCTACAGTTTTGCAATTTACCCCTGGCCAGCGGTGTGACCACACATTCAGGGATTTTACAACCAAATCGTGCATGCCCAGTGTAGGCGAATGTGTTACTAAATCATTTCCATTTTCTTCCACTTCTTGGCCTCTGTGGTGGCACTGTATCTACCCTGAAGAGGATGAGTTGTCTAAATTTTATATTCATCTAAAACTGTTATTATTTGCCTTTAGGGTGACCAAGTTCAGAATACAGCTGACCTAAAACCTCTTTAAAAAAATCTCACAGAGTGTATAGGCATTGATTGGGATGTCCTACCTTTGCTTTATTTTTTTCTATCATAGAAGACACCATACCTAAGTTATGACTGTTTAACTTCATATTCAACATATGGGCTTAGTGCTAAGTGAAAGCAAAGTCCAAAATCAGTCAGTCAGTCATTTCACCAACCTGCTAAATCCTAACACAGGGTCACAGGGGCCTGCTGGAGCCAATCCCAGACAGCACAGGGTGCAAGGCAGGAACCAATCCCGGGCAGGGCGCCAACCCACCACAGGACACACACACACACACCCGCACACACACTATGGACAATTTAGGATTGCCAATCCACCTAACCTGCATGTCTTTGGACCGTGGGAGGAAACCGGAGCACTCGGAGGAAACCCACGCAGACACGGGGAGAACATGCAAACTCCACGCAGGGAGTCTCCTAACTGCAAGGCAGCAGCGCTACCGCTGCGCCACTGTCCCGCAAAGTCCAGAATAAAAACTAGAATTTGTAACATAGTCATAACTTCCTCTGTTCCAAAAAAAAAAGAAGTTTAAAGAATCTCCTATTTCTTTTTAGAGGGCTAGACTTTTTGTTGACCTCATGCATGTTGAACACATTGCCTTCACTGAATATCTTATAAAATAATTGTGCTTTATGAAATGAAAATAAAGATTAATAGACTTTTTGATTAGTTGCCAACTACCTTTTCAAGTATAATTTTTAACATTACAAGCTGAGCAGTCAAATCTAAATATGTATACGGGGAAATCACCATTTGAGCCACTGTGATATCATGTAAATCTGCTGTAGCGTTTATACTAAAATTCCACTATTTGTCAATACTATTTCATTAAATAACTTAACATACACCACACAGCAAATGTACACAGTGGACCAATATATTCTTTGGGTATATTTTTGGCCAAAACATACAGTATATAATTAATGAACAATTGTACAATGTATTAATCACAACTACAGCATTTCCTTCAACAAAATACACAAAGCTTCTTGTAGATATTGCAACATATACCTTTTATATATCTGTATATCCAATTCATTATAATAACTATTCATGGTGGCTCTAAAATCTGTACTAACCCCTACTCTCTCAGCTGTTTCCTTTTCCGGCGTGCGCCACCACCATCTACCCAAAGCACCATGATGTTCCAACAATGATGGATGGATTAAAAGCCAGAAGTCTGTATGACCATCAGCATCAAGTGACCCCGTGAGGACCCTAACTACAAAGAGGACTATTTCATTTATGTTAGGTAGAATGCCCAGAGGGGACTGGGCGGTCTCGTGGCCTGGAACCCCTACAGATTTTATTTTTTTCTCCAGCTTTCTGGAGTTTTTTTTTTGTTTTTTCTGTCCACCCTGGCCATCGGACCTTACTCCTTTTCTATGTTAACTAATGTTGTCTTATTTTAATTTCTTATTTTGTCTTTTATTTTTGTTTTCTTCATTATGTAAAGCACTTTGAGCTACTTTTTGTATGAAAATGTGCTATATAAATAAATGTTGTTGTTGTTGTTTTATTTTTATATTTTCATGACCCATTCTGTGTTTATGTATGCACAGAACCAAAACTGTTTTTATACCAGAAACGGCATACTGCACGATAACGTGCAGTGAATACACCTGACTTGACCATACTCCGCACCTGTATGCATTTGCCGCACGGCCACCTTGCTGCCCACTGCTGAGAGTTGATTCTACAATAAAATAAAAAGAGTAAAAATTCCAAAACTCTTATCTTTTAATATAAAGCTGTAGTGCAGAGTTTCATCATAGTATATGTATGCCAAATTTCAGGCTACAGGTTATTTGATTTTGTACCTTGACCTTCCTGGGTTGACCTTTGACTGTGGAGGTCAATCATCACCCCGAAAGCGGATAGTAGACGTCATATATATATATATATATATATATATATATATATGTATATATATATATATATATATATATATGTATTTGGTATATGTGTACCAAATTTCAGGTCAATAGGTCAAACGGTTTACGAGCTGTAGGTCCTGGACAGACAAACAAACAGCCACGGTAGCATATTATATACAAAGATTTTATGACCCTTTTTATTGTTCAATATATAGTAGATGTGTAATTCAAGGTGACTTGCAAAAGTAAACCATGAAATAGCAATGATTACAAAATAAAAAATTAACAAGTAATAGACAGCAAAATTAAAATTTAAGTGTAGTAACTTAGAAGGAAAAAAACCTTAAATAGCGAAACTTGATTGATGATTAATTAGGTCAGTACAATGGTGGATAGCAACAGGAGAGTTGAGGAGTAAAATACCTCAGCACTTCCAATATGCAGTGTGTACAAAAATGTCTGAAATGAGCACATTGGGAGCAGACGGGATGGAAATGAGACGCTCATGCCACTGCTTTGGGGTGAAAACTAAGGCTACAGTCACACTACAGCTCAATTTCATATTTTTTCACTAATTTGTAACATAGATATGATCTTTTAAAGGATGCGTGAATACCAGAACTTTTCAGAGAGGATTTTTACTGCTTTGCCCTGTGATGAATTGGCACCTCATCCAGGTTTTTTTTTCCTGCGTTAAGCCTTATTCTAGCTGGGTTATAGGATCCAGCAACCCCCCATGACCCTGGTCTGGATTAAACAGGTTAGAAAATGACATGACAGTCTGACTGCTTTCATATGCAGTACTACATATGATACTGACATACACAACTTGAAGGTGACCTGCATTTGAATTGGAAATGCCTGGAAGTGAACTCTTTTCAATTCATTTTGTATCAGAGTTTATGGGACCTTCCTTATCTCTCGGTGTACCAATAAAAAGAAAGAATTGTGGGAAATATAATGACCTTTTGGGGAGACTGTTGACAGCCCATACAGTCTAACTGCTAACATGTTTAGATACTTTACTAATACTTCTTATTTCATTTTTAGTTGCTACTCTGCTGTTTGTATGTTATCTAATTAGTCTGCATAAGTAAAACTTCCTTCATCTTCATTGTGTAGATTTGGCCACCATACTGACTCACCACAAGTCGGACCTTCCAGATAAGGTGCATTTAGACTGCAATCAAATGAAACCCTAGACAGGTGGTCTCCTTTGAACTAATGATGGGACTTCTAAAACCCAGTGGTGATTGAGGTGTGTGTCATATTAAAGGGTGACTACTTATGTAGAGGTGGTGCACTCCTGCAAGTACTTGGGGGTCCACATCAAGGACAGGTTGAACACAGAGGAACTATATAAGAAAGGGCAGAGCAGGCTCTTTTTCCTTAGGAGACTTTTGTTCCTTTAAAGATGTAAGTGACATCTCTCACACCTTTTACAATTATTTGATTGTCAGCTTAATTTTCTGTGCTGTGGTGTGTTGTACTGGTAACATCACTTCAGGAGAGGCCTACCAAATTAACAAGCTAATTAAAAGGGAAAGCTGGGTTATGGGACACACTCTGGACTCCGGGAAGTGATAGCAAAAGAGACTGAGTGCCATTATGAACAATGCTGTACATCCTCTCTCTGACACACCAACTCTGAGAACTTTCAGCCAGCGAAATATTCAGCAGAAGTGTGTGAAGGAATGCTACAGGGGCTTCTTTACACCAGCAGCAATACATCCGCATAATGCCTCACTATTACTGGGACAACCAAGTCAGAACTTCTCTTCCTTTTCAGTCATTCTGGTATGTGTTCAGACCAAAGTGAATGCATATACAGTATACATAAATTATTTTGTGTTTGTATTTGTAATTCCTTTACACAGATTTTCAGATGCACTGTCACAATAAAGAGTCTTTTAATTTTGACCTAGTTACTCCAGGAAATGAACATTGTTGTTTATAAGCTATTCCTGTTTAGTTTTGCTTTTATGTTTTTAAATGTTGTCTAGCTGGAAAACCAATCTTCTTCCAAGGTTTTCCTCCAGGACATCCCTGCATTTTACTTCATTCATTTTACCTCACAAGCCTTTCAGGGCCTGCTGCAGAGAAGCATTCTCACAGCATGATGCTGCCACCACCATGCTTTCTGATAAGGATGGTGTGCTTTAAACATGCATGTTTTTAGTCTGCACGAACTTGAAATCAGATTGTGTGGTGTAGTGACTAAGGCATTAGACTTCAGATCCTGAGATTGGTGGTTCAAACCCTGCTACTGACCATGAGTAAGTCACTTCACCTGCCTGTGATCTAATTGGACAAAAAAAGAAAATGTAAATGTAGCCAGTAAATTGCCTTGGAAAAGCTGTCAGCCAAATGTGCACAGTATACAGTATGCTAGTCTAATGGCCCAAAGGCTCAACTTTGGCCTCATCAGACCACAGAATCTTCTTCCAGCTGACTTCAGAGTCTCCCATGTGCCATCTGGCAAACTGTAGCTGAGATTTCACGTGGATTTGTTTCAATTAGCCACTATTTGATAATGCTGCGGCTAGTGAAGCACCTCAGAAACAGTAGTTGTCTGGGCAATTGTAGCTTGTAACTCCTTCAATGAGATCAATTAATTTGTATTTTAAATTTGTAATTAATTTAGACCACTTTGCAGAAATCTATTATTACTTTGATAGTAAATATTTTTTTCCATAGATCAATGTCAAAAAAAGCCTAATTATATCCATTGAGATTCAATGTCGTATAAAAATAAAATCTGAAAACCTACAAGGGGATGAATATTTTTTAAGCCAATACACATGCAGCGTTTTGCATTCTAACATGTTAAGGTTCTGTAGTCCTGCCTAGGGATATCTGTTTGCTTTAATTTAAAGTGTTGTATTTAATTTATTTTAGTGGTAGTATCTTCTGTATTCAGGGAGTATAAAAGAGTATAAAAAGTCTAATTATAAATATTATTTTGTAAGCTCTACATTATTATAAACTATGGTTCCCTTTAAAAAGTGACTTATTTTTCTGCAGTATATTCATCTTTTTCCACTTCTAGGAGGTTTGGCCAGAAAACTTTAAACCTTTAAAGGTGAGACCCCTTTAAAAATGTATTCCTTCTACTTTTCTTCACTTGACATATTCATCACATTGCTGTGCTTTACTTTAAATCCACCCGTAAGAACAAAGTGAAATAATAATGTCTTTGTCGGGATATAGGCATAATTAATGTTGTTTTATCATAGTTTCTATTCATTGACTACTTAAATACTAACTAAATATATTCATAATGTCTTGCTTTCTAGGGATCTCCCTGACTTCTCCCTTTTGTGATATTGTTCCTATCATTTTGTGCCATTTCCAGATGGAGAAGCAGTAAAACTGCCCATGTTATTTAAGGTTGAGCCACCCATCAGATAGATAGTCTGGATTAATCCTTAAAGAAAATGTTTATTGATCAATTTACTTTAAGACTTTCCATCCATCCATTTTCCAACCCGCTATATTCCTAACTACAGGGTCACAGGGGTCTGCTGGAGCCAATCCCAGCCAACACAGGGCACAAGGCAGGAACCAATCCCGGGCAGGGTGCCAACCCACCACAGACTTTAAGACTTTATGCTCATTAAGTGATATTGAGTTTAGTTTTGCTACTTCACATTCAAAAAACTAATAGTTGTCCAGCTGTTTCTGGGGTTTTTTTCCTGTGATTTACCACATATTTATATTCTCTTTCACACCTAGTTAATTTTAAGTCACCAACTAATGCACCAGAACATTTTTGGTTAAGTGAGAAAAAATTGGAGTACCAAGAGAAAATCCACGCAGTCAATGAAGAAGAAGACTTTGCATTTGTATAGAACTTTTCAAGACACTCAAAGTGCTGTAGAGGGAGTGGAGCCACTTCAGCCACCACCAATGTACAGCATCCATCTGGATGATGTGACAGAGTCATTTTGTGCCAGGAAGACCACCACACTTTAGATATTAGGTGGTGCAGGAGTTAATTAGTTAACCAATTAGAGAAGAAGGATAATTAGGGGGCCAGAATGACCAGGCCGTGGCAGGCAATTCAACCAACACATCGAGAAACATCCTACTCTTTACGAAGGATGCCAAGGGATCTTTTATGACCACAGTGAGTCAGGACCTCTGTTTTAAGTCTCATCTGAAGGACAGTACCATTTTTGTAGCACAGTATTCCCATCACTGCACTGGAGCATTGGGATCCACACACAGACCACAGGGTAAGGACTTCTCGTTAGCTTCATCAACACCTAGTCCAGAAACAATCTTGGTTTTTCCTAGATGGTCTCCTGTGCAAGTACTGGTCAGGACTTAACATTCTCAGCTTCAGATGGATTATCTGTTCGGAAGTGTATGAGGAATGGCTGCTGGCTACATGGAAGAATGTTCACACACCATATAGACAACTGGCCAGGCTGGAAATTAAATATAGTACAGGCCTCTGTAATCATGCCGTGTGCGGTGATGGGCTTACAGCACACCATGTTCTATTTGAGTTTATTGGATGACATATCCTTAAATTTACATAACATTTTGAATAGATACAATATATGAAAACAATATTTTTTTACAAAACATTTTTTATGTGTTGCTTCCTGAAAGCAACTGAAACAGTTCAAATAAAGTACAGGAATATTGGGAAGACATAACACAAGAAAGCCAAAAAGAATACTGTTGTGTTTTAGTCTACATTTGTTTTAACCTAGTAATGTTAAAAGAGAACAAAAATTCATTTGATACAAGTTCAAAGGTTACTTAATACATTGTGACAAGAAGACAAAAAAAATTCTCTATTATATAAAAAAATGTTGGGAAGAGACAAGACTTTTTCAGAGAGACGAGATGAGACATTTTCAGTGCGATAATTTCACATCCCGTGACACGAAACTTTGTGCCAAGAGATGAATTGAAAACCTAACGGGTCCAAGTGGGGGTGGAAATAAAAGACAAACAGTAGAAGAAGAAAAGACAAAGAGTAGAAGACAAAGTAGAACGTCGTTAAAAGGTTCAAAAACGTTGGTGCAATGCACATGCAGAGCTAGAGATAATGAAAGTACTAAAAAGTCTCAAAAAACTGATAGTAAAGATCGCATTAGCGCTAACAAATGGAAATTATTACTTGGTGAAATAATGGAACAGTGAAAAGAGATTGTGAATATATGGACATAGGTGATATGACAGAGCTACTACAAGTTTAATTTCAAAGAAACCACAATTCGGTCAGGTTTATATTTATGATCACGGAGAAGCAATGCAACATACTGTAGAATCGAAAGAGTTAAACGATCGGACGTATTAGAAATTCTACAGCCAATAATGGATACAATTCCATACGTCCAAAAGTGTCGCCTTTTACACAAAATTTATATGAAAAACTCGAACAAAGAAGTTCTCTTGGATTTCTATATGAATCTGAAAGATCACGCTCGCATATAGAATAAACCAACATGTGACATATTGTCAGCGATAATAATTTCGAAAGACGGAGATATCAAAGACAGAGTTGATATTCGTGTTTTTCCAAAAGTACAGCACAATTCGTCGCAAGTGTCAGATCCGGGAAATGACTAGCGCGTAGGGCCCGCATGGGGATTGGTGAGCAAAACGAGCAGGGGGCAGGCTAGTACAGATAAAGAAAATGTCATAAGCATTGCAGAAGTGTTGAAGTTAACATTGCTGTCTTCCAAATACTCTGACCAACAGTATTTAACAGTACATTCCACCATTAATGATTAAAAATAATCATTCCCTGTAAACCCGTAGTCTTTGCTGTTGGAATTTTACAATGTAAGAGCATAAAAAGGAAGCCTATTGTATTCTTGCTTCAAGGTTTTTCATTTTCTTATGTCACTGTTGCTTGCCATTTGTATTTAAACCTCTCTCTAACGGAGAGTGTATGGTAGGAACACATTGTTTATGTGTAATGACTTTTGCATTTGCTTCAAAAGTGGCTGTTGTTTGAATAATCAGTGGTGCAACTATAATATGTGGTAGCTTTAGATTGACTTCTCAGTTATTACTTAATCCTGCTCTTGGCTAAATTATGCAGTAAGCTTTACTTGCTTTTGTGGTTGTAAAGCACCTTGTAAGAACAGGGCTTACTTGTGTTTGTTTTTATTTATTTGTTTCAGAATAAAGTAAGAAAATGCATAAAATGTATAAAAGCTGTTGCAAAATACATTTCACAATAATATTGCTAACTACATAGAGTGAAGAATAAAACATTCATTATTGGGCAGTCCTTCATTATAGTCTTAGATATTAATTAATATCAGGTAGGGTTCTGGAGCAGAGCACAGCCTCACGAGATAGCCGCAGCTCTGTGGTCCGAGCATGTCTAATCACAACGTCTAAAGTTGGCAGCCATCTCTGCTGATGCACATTACCACATGATTCACACAAATCTGGTGCAAATTACTCAATGGTTTTTAGTGAAGCTTCCAAAATAATGTAGCTGGTAGAGGAATGGAGGCAGAGAGAGTCAGACATGCTGCACCTGGAATCATTCACTGAAAAACTGCTGCACATTTATAGTCACTGCAGTCATCTCCAGAAATAAGGGAGGCAGTGACAACATCTGAGCACATGGAATGCATATCAATGCTGAGGCACATTTGCAACGAATCTAAAGAAAACAATTTACTAACATAGCATATTTCATTACTTTACAACGGTTGTCTGCAATAAGCTCTTTATTTAATGATGTTAAAGGCCAAGCTGAACAAGAAAACCCAGTCTATAGAGTGTCACCTTGTTAGATCTGAATGCTTTAAAGCACACTTCTCCAAGACTGGATGATCATATCCATATCCTTAGGGATTGTACATATATTTTAATAATTAAAAACTAGACAAAACATATAAAATACTACAAAAACAAATAACATTGGAGATATATGACAGAAGATACCATAAATAATACCATCCATCCATCTATTATCCAACCTGCTATATCCTAACTACAGGGTCACAGGGGTCTGCTGGAGCCACACAAGGTGCAAGGCAGGAAATAAACCCTGGGCAGGGCACCAGCTCACCGCAAGGCACCCACACACACACACCCACACACCAAGCACACACTAGGGACAATTTTAGGATCCTATTACAATTATTGTTAGCCAATAACAGGTGTCATTTCACCCTACTTTCTCCTGTTAATCATATTGTAAGAGCCAATCTTAGAAAGTTAATGCTTTAAGTTAAACTCATAATAGTGTTTGCTTATGTCAAATAGAATATAATTTTCTTTCATTGCCATAGACAATAGTATAGCCTTTTACCCCTTGTAAGTTAATAAAAGATAGAATTTTCTTGCTATAACTAAGATACAGTGTGTTAAACTGAGTCAGTTGTCGTTTAGAATAGGTGGTCCCAGTGCTAGCGGGGACTGAAAGACCCATTTACAG
This sequence comes from Erpetoichthys calabaricus, assembly GCF_900747795.2. Lineage (NCBI taxonomy): Eukaryota > Metazoa > Chordata > Cladistia > Polypteriformes > Polypteridae > Erpetoichthys > Erpetoichthys calabaricus. The sequence goes on along the minus strand of NC_041397.2, from coordinate 280,282,409 downwards.
CATAAAAATGGGATAAGCATACAGTTTTCTGAAATGTAATGGGAGAAATGAGAGATCTTAAAGAAACAAACAAGATATAATCCTTAAAAAGAACTTTTGTTTTCTTGCAATACCAATTTTCAGTCTATTTTTGTGTGAATTGTTTTACTTTGAATTTTTACTAAAGTTTTTAAAACGAAGATATTTTGTCTGCAGAATCATTTCAATGTATCAAGCTTTTGCTAGAATCTGGAGGTGAACTTTGGTAATTTTGGGGAAACGCAGCTACACATATAAAAAAAAAAACCAGTTATAATGTGAATACACCTTCGCCTCAGGGTTGGATCAAGCCTTAAACTCTAGGACAGGATAAAACTGCCTCACTTGTATAATCAAAAAATGGATTTAGAAAACAGATTTATAATTTGCATCATCTTATGACAAAAAAAAAAAAACAATCTTACATTACAAAATCACTTTCACAACCTGTGACCAAAGACAGATTATAATTGGCTGGGCAGCCTACACGAGATCAGGGGCAGCATTCAATAAAGTAATAAGCAAACAGAGCCATATATCATGTCATCACCTTGACAGGCTTTGTAGGGATTCTGCTTGTACTGGTGGCACTTGGTATTTTCTGTAGCAGATGTGTTGTCACAAATAATGGACCTTCTTTGAAATGTTTTATGTTTATCTAAAATAGTTGTTGTTTGCATGTCCTAAATTGTCCCTAGTGTGTTTGTGTATGTGTGTGTCCTGCAGTGGGCTGGCGCCCTGCCCGGGGTTTGTTTCCTGCCTTGTGCCCTGTGTTGGCTGGGATTTGCTCCAGCAGACCCCCGTGACCCTGTAGTTAGGATATAGCGGGTTGGATAATGGATGGATGGATGTCCAATCTACAGCAGCAGGACAGTACTACTTCTATTTTATGATTCTCACTCTGCCTTTTGTCTTAATGTACTCCTCATTTCTTTTTGCTTTTTTAAATTTGATGTTAGATATTAGTAACTAGAAAAATTTTGCTAGATAGAATTCCAGCCCATAGTAAAAGACAGTCATCCCCCTTTAAATCTAGTCTAATTATTCACAAATACAGATTTTCTTTATGAGTGTAGTTTGATCATTTACTTAGTAATTTCTTTGTATAACCTGTGATCAGCCTACGTGTCTATAGGTAATGACTTTGCCCAACACCTTTTATATATAATGAGGCAGTAAATTATTTGAGAATTTATGCAAACCTGAATTTGACTAAACTGTTTTGACAATGAATACATGACTGAAACATTAATAAACACTGCTTCCTGATAGTTAATTTATAATCCAGGAATGGTATTCAAAATTGACCTTAATTTGTGAATGTTTAACTCTGTCCACTTGTCCTTGTACACTGCCTGAAAGTTTTTTGGAGGAGGTGACTTCTCTTTATTAAATATATGAAATATATACACTATACCTCATAAGTATGAGACTGAAATAAAGCCAATTCTGTAGATCATCTGTGACCTCCAAGAGGTACCACCAAGCCCCAAACCCCAGACACAATCACACCAAGGTCCTGGGCGCAAATAAATGTTTTTTTATTATTATTATTCATAATACCTTTCTTTCCCAAAGTCCATACTTCAATATCCAATGAACACAATACCTCCTTTTGCTCCTCCAGTTGAGTTTTGCCCTCTTCCTCCCGACTCTGGCTTCCTTATATGAAGTACTTCTGGAGCCACGTCCTCACATAACAGAAGCACTTTGGGTCACGTGGAAGCCTCCCAAACCAGGGAATTGTATTTCCAACATAACCATCTGGTGCTACTCAGGGACCCTGACAGGGCCACCCTTCAAAACCGCAAGGCAGCCCTGTAGGAGTATAGACTGGGGTAAAACCAGAGAACCACTACCCCCTCTCATACTCGGGGATGAACTGTTTGGAATCCCCCAGTCCATCCATTATTCTTTTGTCCAAACTGGAATACGAATCAACCATCCCGTCCAGGATGCTTCTTCTCTCACATTGTCCTTCCATTACGACCTCCTGGGCCGGGCAAGGATTCACCCTCCATCCCAATTGGGACTCCATTTTAACTTTTCTTTGCTTAAGTGAGATGCTTAACGGCTGGCAAAGCATTTACATCTTTATGTTAAACTATTAAAATCATAGTGCATCTCCATACAATAAACTGTAACACATGTCATAGTGCAGGAGTGGTATAAACACTGTCGCATATCCGATTATTTTTCTTGTACAGGTTTCATTCGATAACAGAATGACACAAATGGAGCAGCATGCCATATGTAAGTCATTCTAGGTAAAAAACAAGAACCAGACCTAAACTTTGACTTTTATTGTCCAATCAATGTGAACATATGAAATAAATGCATTTCTTGCCTAAGTGACAAAAATTAAACTTGTTTTCTTCTGTTAAAATAGTTGTTGTGATGATCTTGTGTAGCTATCAATGACTGGATTTCTGTTTTATGTAAAAATATAGCAAGTTTAATAAATGACAAGAAACCTTTCAGTCCATTAAGATTCTTTGGTCAACTCATACATCATTAGATGCTTCTTAAAAGTTGACAAATTAAGTTTTAGATGCAGTACCTTTGGAAAATACTTCACTTTTTATATGTTTAAATTTAAATTTATTTTTTCACTCATCAATCAACACTCAAAACTTTAGAATTACCAATTGAAAAAAGGATTTTAGGAACTTTATGTGGTTAAAAATAAAAATGAAATATTACATTGAAACAAGCATTCAGACCTTTTGCTGTGACTATCTGACTCTAGTGATCATCATCGAGATGTTTCTACACCTTGTTTGGAGTCCACTTGTGTTCAGTGCCATTGATTGGACTTGATTAAGAAAGACACACACACACATACATGTCTACAGAAGGTCCCACAGGTGACAATGTGTATCAGCAGAAACCAAGCCATGAGGCAGAAGGAATTGCCTGCAGAGCTTAGAGACAGGATTGTGTTCAGTCACAGGCCTGAGGAAGGCAACAAAAAATTTTTGGAGCATTGAAAGTTGCCCAAAGTACAGTGACCTGTAGAATTCTACAAATGCAATAATTTTGAAAGAATTGCGACTCTTCCAAAAGCTCCCTACCAGGTCCAACTGAGCAACTGACAGGTGCTCAAGAATCTGATGGTCACTCTGGCTGAGCTCCACAGGGCTAAGTTTCAAAAGGACAACCAAAATCGAAACGTTCCACTAATTTAAACTTTATGGCATAATGGCCAGATAGAGTTTGCAAAAAGGTATCTAAAGGACTCTCAGACTATGAGAAAAAAGATTCTCTGGGGGAACCAAGCTTGAATGGTTTGGCCTCAGTTGTAAGCGTTATGTCTGGTGGAAACCAAGCATCGCTCATCACGTGTGCAATACCAGGGTGGCGGTAGCATTGTGCTGTGGAGTTGTTTTACAGTGACAGGCACTTTGTGACTAGACAGGGTCGATGGAAAGCTGAAAAGAACAAAGTATAGAGATATCCTTAATGAAAACCTTCTCCACTGTGCTCTGGACCTCAGACAGGGTTAAAGGTTCACCTGACCCCAAGCACATAGCAAAGACAACAGTGAAGCATCTTAGGGTCAACTCTGGGAATGTCCTTGAGTGCCAGAGCCCAAGTTGGACACAATGAAGCATCTCTGGAAAATAACTGTCCACTGACGACCTCCATCCAACCTGGCAGAGCTTGAGCGGATCTGCAGAGAAGAATGGCAAAAAATCTTAAATTGAGGTCTGCAAATCTTGCCATGTCATAACAAGGACATTTCAGGCTGCCAAAATCAACTAAGTACTAAGTAAAGGATTTGAATACTTGTGTCGATGTGATATATCAGTTTTTTACTTTTAATAAATTTGCAAAAATTCCTAAAATCCTTTATTTTATTTGCCATTCAGGGGTAATGCGTGTTGTTTGACAGGTGAAAAAATAATTTTAAAAGATTTTAGCACAAAGCTGCAAAATAACAAAATGTGTTAAAAGAGAAGGGGTCTGAATAATTTCTGAAAGCACTACAAATATTACTTCCTGGTGTCTGGTTTAAAATTCAGACCGACATGTTTGTTATTATTTCAGCCTGTTCACCAATTATAGAACATACTGTAGATAATATGAAATGCTACCTGTTAATGTTTGGTGTTCATTTTTTTTCAGTTCACATCATAGACTGAAGTCGATGATTGCAATCAAGATTTTTATTTCTGTGGTACATAAATGACCATCTATCAAATATGCAATGCACTGTCAAACCTGTTAGAGCAGAGTGTGGTAAAGAGCATCAGGGGCTCATGGCAGTGTGTGATTTGGTTACAAAACCAGTGCAGTTCAAGATTTGTAAGTATGGGTTCATAACCAATGGAAAGCCGTGTGGTCATGGAGTGTTCTGTTGGTAAGTGGTTGACTGCAAGTTCACGTGTAAGTGCAATCAGCCCAACTATTTTTCATTGACATGCCTGTGGGTTATTAAGGCAGGCATCTACACTCACAAAGTACATAAGGGACCTTACTTGTGAGTACGGTAGTGAAGATAGGCAAAAAAAAATTGAAAAAGAAATACAACAAAATGGGAGAAAATCAAGGATATAAGGTTGGTGTGATCAAGGAGTAAAATTGTGAGACTGAGCCGATGTGATGGACAGGAGGTATGGTGGTTTGGTGGCACTGAAGAGAGTAAGAGGAATGGCAGGAGCAGCCAAAGGCTTTGAGGGTCGTCTCTCAGACACCGAGGGATGGTGGTGGGACAATGGAGCCATATTTCAGGCCTACCAGTGGGTTATCGCCTGAGGTGCCTGGGACGACAGCTAAAAGATTGTTGACTGCACTTGCCGATGTCTTGGACTCAAGAGTATGAGAAGAGGAGACGGAAGAGAGAAACGCACTGGTGCTCAGACAGAGAGACAGACAACACAATTTTAACTCTTTGTTTTTAAGCTTGGTTTTAAGATTCTTTTGGATCTATTTATTTAATGGATGTTATCTTCCACAAGAGCACTTGTATTTATGCTTTATGCCTCTATTGAAGATTTTATCCACATTTTTATTGAACAGTGTTATTTTCTATTGCTATGGAATAAACTCACTAAGCACTTTGCTCAGTATATTGTTCTCTGTGTCCTTGTTTCACTAGTTCAGTCTTGGTACATAAGTATCGATGTCCTGGGAAACAGATAATGCCAAGGCTGTGGGCACCCTGGGCATCACATAGGAATGTGTCAGCATGCATCTGCGGAAGTAAAAGTTATTAAAAACTTAATTTCATAATGGTGAAGAAAATCAAAGTTCGGCCCATAGCATTTCATTTTTTCAGCAGCCATGAGACACAGCAATGTTCACAGACATTCACAAAGGCTTTTATCTTTTTCTGTTTAAGTGAAAAGCATGGGAACAAAACAAAAGCAGTCATTTTTATTGACCTCCAGAGATTTCGTTTTCTCCTCATTTCTTTCCATTTTACATGTCATCTGGTTTCCCTTTTTCATGCTTCATTATATAATGAAGAAAAAATTCTGTATTTTTGTGTGTTGCACAATGTTTATTTATTCCTATAAAACACACAATAGCATCTCCACAGCAAGGGTCATTTTATAAACAGAAATGTATCAGTGGCTTCGACAAGGATAACATTATGGATAATTTCTTGTCTAGAGACACTTAGATGCCAGGCTTTGTATGCCCTGTTTCAACTTCTTTTTTGTATCTGTGTCTCACTCTTTGTTAAAAGCAGGCTGGGCTCTGTCCTATAATGTAAAAGGGATGTTTTCATTAATTGTCTTTTAGGTTAGTTCTATCTATTTACCCCCAGACCCTGAAAACACAGGCAGCACTATATGGATAGATGGAGTGCTTTCTCTTTATCTGCGTCTCAATGTATTGTTGCAATGTTATTACTGCTACTGCTTAAGATACAATAAAAATATTCCAGATTTTAATTTCTATACAGACAAGTCACTTTCTTTGTATAAGCCTGAGGAGATATACTTTAATTTTAAAGCATAATTCTTTTTTCAATTCTGACAGTACCTGATTTAAGATTTAAAATCTACTCATTAACACACTGCTAATAAATAATGCATCTGACATTCCAACAACGTATATTTAAAGTTTATGCGGTGAAAGTTTCCCTTCACTGACAGACTTCTAGTTCCCAGTTAGTTGATGTTAATCATAGCTTCTGTAAATAACAAATAATTAATTGTTGTTAAAACAACAAAAAAAATCCTGCAATTAATATAGTTACTTCCACATCTGTTAAGATCCCATTTTAGCCAGTAAGCATATGCTTAGCGATATTACATTATTATTATGCATCATGGTGATTCAGTAAATGGGATGAACGGCAAACAAATGCATTTACTGCAACGTAAGGTGTAATCACAGACAAAAACGGTCCTAGTGAGTCAGTCACAATCTCAACCTGATGAGAGCTATTCATTTCTGAATGCTCTGTTTCCAGTACAAGGTCATGAAAAGCTGAAGCTAACATGGGCTTCTTTGGGTAAGTGTTTTTATTAAGTGAGAAAAAGCTTACTTTATTTCAAAGTGAACAAAAATATATTTAGAAGATCAAATGTATTAACAGCTAACAACAGAGCATTTGCTGATACAGCCAGCTGAGTGGTCCTTATTTACTGTGATGTTTTGCGTATAGCATACTATTTTAAATAGATACAGAACACTATTAAACTATGGCCTTAAACTCAAATCACGTCAAGTCTAGGAGGATTCTTGAAGATCACACAATATACGGTAACATTTGAGAAATCTTAATTTTAAGATGTTTCCTTTGTACTGTATAATTCTATAGTATCCATATATTTTATAGAATTTTGTACTGGTGTATTTCTGTGAAGAGAACTACTTGTGTTCTGTTTTGTGTATTGTATTTACCCCATTTATTGACACATTGAATGTCCAACCTATGTGGAAGAGGTCTCACTCTGAATTGCTCTTCTCAAGATTTCTTTAATTTTTTTTCATCCCACAAGTTTTATTTAGGAGTTTTTTCTTACCAGCACTCCACAGCATAGAATATTTGCATTGACCATCAGAGAGTTATAGAAAATGTGAAGTATGTCATTTTCCACATTAAAGGAACACCATTAACTAAGGAAGAAGAGCCTGCTCTGCCCTTTCTTAAATAGTTCTTCTGTTTCCGAGACAAGACCAACCTGTCATTAATGTGGATCCCCAAGTACTTCTAAGAGTGGACCACTTCTACTTCTACTCCTTGAATAGTTACCGGACATAGAGGCACTTTGGAGCGACTAAAGTCAACAACCAGTTCCTTGCTTTTGGTGATGTTTAGTTGCACACGATTCTCTTTATATCAAGAAACAAAGTCCTCCACCTGACTACTATACTCTGTCTCATCCCCCTTATCAATACACCACACAAGTGAAGAAACATATGAGAAGTGAATGAACTGGTGTTATATGTATAGTCTGAAGTGTGCAGAGTGAAGAGAAAAAGAGACAGGACCGTTCCTTGTGGTGCTCCAGTGTTGCTCACACAGTCCTTGAGCCTCACAAACTGCAGTCTGCCTGACAGATAGTTCATTATCCAGGACACTCATCGACATGCATATGTCTGTGTTTCTCCTTAACTGGGATGTCTGGGTGGTACAAAAGACACTGGAGAAACTTTAAAACATAATTCTCACAGTGCTGCCTGCTTTGTCCAGGTGAGAATAAGCCTTGTGGAGCAGAAAGATAATTGCATTCCAATCTTTGACTGATAGTCAAACTGCAGTGGGTCCAGATGGTCTACCACAAGAGGACTCTTATAGCCAAGACTGCAGGTTTTTGTTCCAACCCAGTTTCATAATGAGAAGTTCAATTATTGCTGATAAAGCACTTATTCCTCAAGTGACATTTTGATGTTTCATTTTAGTGGTCTCACTTGTTAAGGTTCCCAACCCTTAATTGCTTACTTCAATCTTAAACAGCTGCATTTACTGTTTTAATGGCTCCTTATTAGCAATAAGATGTAAATGACAAAGCAGCCAGCAGTTCTCCATCTAGCTTGTTTCCATTTACACCTGGGTGGATTCATCATGCACTGTTTTACTTAATAAAACACTTAATAGAAAATGTGACAGACTGAAAATTATCCATTTTAGGCCTCAAATCAATTTGATGATATCATTGGAAAGGAAAAAAAATCTATGACATAAGAACCTTACATTGCAGACTAACAAGCCATGAAATTAAATAAGGTCTGAGATCGACAAGGATTGGTTTCTAATTAGGCAATAAAGTTGGAATGAAAACCTGAAGCCACTGCGGCTGTCCAGGACCGACACTGCCCACCCCTGGTGTGAGTAGAATGGTCAATGGAAGAAGGTGGTAGTGGGAGGGAAAAATCTTATAAAACATTGGTTCAAGGAGTTAGCTTTGTCCACATCTCCCTCTAGAACCTGAGCCCTGGATTACTTTAACCCAGTAATTATGCCCAGTCCATTCCAGAAATCCTTTATATTATTCTGAGTGAGTTTGTTTTCTGTTTTAGTTTTGTAAGCTTCCTTTCCCTCACTCAACATTTTCTATAGAACACGCTGTACGTCCTTCAGAGCCTCTTTATCACCAGATTTGAATGCTCTCTTTTTCTCAATCAGGAGATCTTTTAGCTTCTTAGTAATTGAGCACTTGTTGCTTGAAAAGCAATGCATTGTCTTTGTGGGTGGTGGGTCAATATTGTCCCCATATACAAGAAACAAATTGTTGTTGTACAGCTGGCAGATATGGCTTAGTAAATTATATACATTATGTGGATAGGATATAATGCCCTAATGATACACAGCGACCTAAGGAATAACATGCAAATGAAAATTAAAATATCGTCACACTGTATGAGTGCATCACAGGCTGGGGTCAGCTAGAAAAACAAGATAAACGTAATAAAATAAAACATGAAAAATTACAAACTTGGTGCATCTATGTAATCGAGGAATGAGTTACAGCAAGACCAAATTAACACCGCAGTGTCACTTGAATATAGTTACACTCTATTGACATCACAAATAAAAATAAAACAAGCCTAGGGCTCCCCACTTTGACAATGCAATTTAATGTAGAAATGTGCAAGTGCAACATCTGTGCAAAAGAAATGTCAATTATAAATACAAGTTGGGAGGCACTGTCTTGCAGGATGCAACCTCTTAAACAGGATTTAGTTGTTTAGGTTGACACATTTTCATCATCTAAGTAATATGCAGAAGCGATTAAGAAGGCAAAAAAAATGTTAGATTATTTTTTTAAAAACTGTTGAATATCAATTGAGGGATGTTATGCTGAGACTATATAATATACTAGTGAGGCCACATCTCTCTGGAATATTCAAGCTGTGCAGAGAGGAGCAATCAGTGCATCTCAGGACTTAAGGACGTGTCCTACTGCGACAAACTCAGAGAATTAAACCTATTTAGTCTCAAGCAGAGGAGATTTCATGGGAACATAATCTGGATCTTCAAAATTCTAAAAGGCATTCATAAAGTAAATCCAGCAGAAGTTTTTCATCTTAACATTAATCACAAACCTGAGGATTCCAAGGGAATTTAAAGAAAATGGCATTTAGGACTGAGGCCAGAAAGCACTTCTTTACACAGAGTTGTGGGACTCTGGAACAAACTACTGTGCCATACAGTTGAAACAGAAACCTTGACAACCTGGATGAGATAGCGGGACAGCTTAACTCTTAGCTAAACAAACAAGCCTTAATGGACTGACTGGTCTCCTCCCACTGGCCAAATTGCTTATGTTCTTATTAAATTTGAAGGCTTGACTATTTGTACTTTATATCGAGGTTGATATGCAAAGGGAGCGCTGGTGAAGAGATGTTCAGGCAAAGATGAATGCAGACGAAAGATGCTGAAGGTATACAAAGGGCAAGTGATAGCAAATATTTTTAAATTATTCCATCACCTGCCCTTGACAGGTAATGTGGCTTAATAATATTTTAACAAAACATGCATGTACTTTGCATATTCTGAGCATACAAATGGGAAAGTGTTTCGTGAGAATTTGTTCTCTTTTTCAGAGTACGTTTTTGACATCATTTGCTGTTGTCCAGTGCTGGTTACTGTTGGGTCCCATTCAATTAGCGTCTTTGTTAGGTACTTTCTCCACAAAAACATAAGATTAAAATTTTTTTCCAGCAACCACTACAAAGTACACGGGGTAAGTAACATATAAAAATATCATGTTCACATAACAAATTCCTTTAAATAAAGGTTCCTTACTCTATTTTTAACCTTCTATAAAGGCCATCCCTTCATTTTCTTTGGCTGTATGCATAATGCAAGTATTCTCCAAAATACTCTTATAAAAAAGGAGTAATCCTAAATCCTACCCATGTATAAAAACTACATATAGGCAAGCAATGGGACGGTGCAAAGAAAGTATGGAGTAAAAATAGCAAGCAAGAAGGTCAAAAGTCAAATCAAAGAGGCTTCTTAAGCTGAAGCATATACACCATGTTAATAATAACAGGAAACGTCAGGATTATTAGGCATCTCACACCAGCACCTTGTTCCATTGAGTGGAGATAAGAAACAGACATTGACCTCCTGTGCTTTACACAAAAATCCTTTGGGTCTTGTGTCAGGATGTAATCTTTCTGTATAGGAAACTCAGAATAGGGACTCTCTTTCAAAAATGCCCTCATTATCTAACATTAATTGCAATAATAGACTTAATATTTCACCCGTACATTTTCAAAACTTTCTTAGTCCACTACAGAGTTATGAGTAACCAGACCCTTTCTCCACAGTATTTCATACAAGGCAGGAACTGACTGTGGAGTCGAAATACGCACATACTCATACTCACACGGCACCAGTTTAAAGATGATAATCAATTTTGCATGCATGTCTTTGGGATGTGTAAATAATCAACTGTACATGGGGGAAAACACAGAAAATGAAGAATGTGAATTCTCCACGTAGACAGTGGTTAAGCTAGGAATGAAACTTGGACTCTGAATCTGGGAGGCAGCAGCATTAACCATTTGAGATACAGTGCAATATATTTGTGTATGCCATCTAAAGTACAGTATGCTTCTACAATGACTCCACATTTCTTAGTGTAACTTGATCTAACTTTAACGGTTAAGAAGAAACACATACCCTGTATTTACTACAGTAGGCATATACTTTGAGACAGCCAAATTTACGGGGAAGCACCAGGGTGCCTTTTTATTGTGTTTGGCGGATCTATGAAAAGTAAAGGGTAAAGAGATACTCCACTGTACATACTTATCTGACTGGGACCTCCAGTTAATGTTCAGCAGATAAAGTAAAGTGAGTTAGATCCCTTGGGTTCCTGGCATTCTTGTTTTCTCTCTGTTTATTTTTTTTTCTTTTTACGAGTCAGTTTATTTGTTAATTTCACTTGCAGTTTACATTTTAAAACAATTTGTTTTTATTAATACATACGAAACAATGCAGCAGTGATGGGAAGAATTTTGTATACAACAGGCAGAAGAAGTAGCATGTGGATATAAGAAGGTGGGGGGCATCCACAAAAGAACTGAATGGTGGGATGAGAATGTGAAAGTAAAATGAAAAAGGAAAAGCGTAGAAAAAACATCAAAAGACAAACAAGGGATAAGACAGGAAGGAATATGGTTGAGTCAAAAAGTATTCAGAGCCTTTCACTTTTTACACATCTTCTTATGTTGTCGCCTTCTGCTAAAATCATTTAAATTCATTTTTTCCACACATGATTTTAGAATTTGTTTTAAATTATTAACAATTAAAAATTGAAATAGCTCATTGACACAAGTACCTTTGGCAGAGATTCCATTCTAAGAATGACACAACGTGCTTAACAAACTAGGATTTGTGGATATTCTGGTATTCTTCTCTGAAGATCTCTCAAGCTCTGTCAGGTTGGATGGACAGCATTAGGAACAATTAAACTAATATCTCCTCTAGGAAGAAATCAAAAAGAAACAACTAAGATTGCTCTGTCATAAGTTAGGAATGTACATTGACAGAATATTTAGAAGAGTGCTACAAGTAAGAGCAGGTGAAGGTAGAAGGAGATGAAGACAAAGGAAGAAACTACTATCAGAGTTTTAAACAACAAGTACAAACTAAATATAGAATATGAAACACAAAATTCTGGGTTAAAATTGAGAAAAATGCGTCCAGGTCTTTTTGCGTTTCTGAGTTCACCAGTGCTTGCTTTCTTTCTCAGGATGTACCAAACTGTAGATTTTGCCACTCGTAATATTGTAGCAATTTCTCTGATGGTTTTTTTCTGTTTTCGCAGCTTAAGGATGGCTTCTTTCACCTGCATGGAGAGCTCCTTTGACCGCATGTTGTCTGTTCACAGCAAAATCTTCCACATGCAAGCACCACACCTCAAATCAACTCCAGTCCTTTTATCTGCTTAATTGATAATGACATAACAACCGACTTGCCCACACCTGCCCAAGAAAAAGCCTTTGAGTCAATTGTCCAATTACTTTTGAGCCCCTGAAATGAAGGGATTGTGTTAAAAAAATGCTTTAGTTGCCTCACATTGTTATGCAATCATTTTGTTCACCCCACTGAATTAAAGGTGAAAGTCTGCACTTCAACTGCATCTGAGTTGTTTCATTTAAAATTCATGGTGGTAATGTACAGAACCAAAATTAGAAAAAAGTTGTCTCTGTCCAAATATTTATGGACCTAACTGTATACTCGGTCACTTTCTGTAACAGAGCAGAAAATAATAAGGTATTGTCAATACAAATCTGAGTATCAAATGTCACGATATTCACAGACAAAAATAAATCATTTTTTGAGCTGTTGAGATAATCATACAGTGCCCATAAGACAACTACAGTTTTTCACATTTCGTTGTATCAGTGCTTCAGAGTTTCATGAATTTAAATTGCTATTTTTCCCCTTATCTGCACACTATGCTGCACATTTTTAAGGGAAGATGTTTTCTTCATTGAGAAAAATGTGCATAGTAAAATGACAAAACTCAAAAGGTCTCTACCAACTTGGCAAACTTAGATTTGTAAATATGTCACTCTGACACTTTACAAAATCATTCACGAGCCTTGATTTACTGCAGTCTTTTATTTGACACATTCATTACTGATGTACAACCACTGTTGCTAAACCAGGCAATGCATTTTCCATTTTTAGCCAATCCATTGTAGCTTCATTTATATTTGAGGCTGTTGTCCTGCTGAAATGTGTAAATGAAAGAGGTTTGAATATTTTGAATGATCACTCTTGGCTTTAAAAGCCTCAGGTTCTTTCATTGGAATCTTAGTGTCCCTCTGATCAGTACCCCATTGACATGGTCATCAGTGCAAGAAAGATGGCCTTGGTGACACAATACAGTTTCTACTTCTTCATAACCATCCTGACCACCCTACAAAAGATATTCTGAATTGATATTCTTCCTCCACTTTCTTCAATTTACATGTATATTGTGGTTCGGAGCCGGAGCTTACTTTGGCTCCAATTTCCACAGGGTAAGATCTGGCTCTGGAAAGAATGCTAGCTAATCTCAGGAACACTCATGCACATAACTACACTGACTCATATCGAGCCAATTTAGGGCTGCCAATTAACCTAATGAGCACAACTCTGGGATGTGGAAATCAAACTGAGTACCCGGGGAAACCTACACAGATACTTAAAGAATGTAGAAAGTGGCAATGAAGCGCAGATCATTGTACTACTCCATATGTAGTCATTCATCCATTCATCTCCTGTGAGAGACTGTTTGAGATTCAAAGTCTATCTCAGCAGGAATTCACACAAGGTAAAAAATGAATTGCTGTTTAATTGCGTGATATATTGATGCACACACCAACAACCACTCGTACAGAAACAATTTAAAGACTTCAATTAACCTAACATGCATAGCTTGGGGATGTGGCAGAATAAGTCCATGCAAACACATGAAGACTCGAGAATGAAAAAAATCAAAAACCAGGAGCTGATAAACGGCAGCATTATCATTGCTGTACTCAGTACACATCCAGAACATTGAAACTCTTACTTGTATTTGTTCTCTGAATAAAAAATAAAAAGGATATACATAAAAAGGGAAACTGCAACTATATGATGCAGAATGTTAAACAGAACAAATGGAATAGAAAATAGCACAAGTTACAATGAGATCTAAAATGCATTACAAATTCAATCATTCAAGGGGTGCTTTTTCATTCATGAGACACACAGTAGCACATTACTCCTTGAAAGGGATTAAATAAACTAAGGGGCACTTACTTTGCCATACAGTGTGGTATTATTGGACTCTATTCATTCAATAAATAACACAGAGTGAGTTAAAAAAAAAGAGTTGTTTGTCTAATAAGGTGGCATTTATCTAACATTAGATTTTGGTTGAAGATCTGAAAATATTCCGTGTCAAAAATTGAGCTGTTTGCTGCTTTGACAATGAAGGTATGAGCACTTTTTGCTAGTATTTCATAAAACAGTGGGCCTAAATTTGTCACAAGTGGGCTTAATGTTATTTTTATTACTGCCAAATATATGTTGATTTTAAGTAATCTTTTAGAAGTTCAGTCATTTTAATTTAAATACTTTTAAATACTTTTACTAAAGTAAATGGTGTTTTCAGATTTTTTTTTCACATTTCTAGCTTGAATGATCCACTTACAACTGACTCCTTACCAATTGATAAAATATACAAGATATCAGCAAATTGCAAAGCACAAATAGATAGATGAATAGATAGAACTTTAATTGTCCCCAGGGGGATTTTTCTTAAAAGAAGCTCTTTAGGATAGATAGATAGATAGATAGATAGATAGATAGATAGATAGATAGATAGATAGATAGATAGATAGATAGATAGATAGATAGATAGATAGATAGATAGATACCATAACAGTCTCAAAAATAACGGATTTTGGGATGCCAACTGGGTCACCCCTTTTATTTGTTGCCAGATGAAATGAGAACAATAAAAAAAGAAAGATAAATGCTTGGCTTTGCACTAATTCTCATCAACAGTAAGGAAAAACTATCAAAGCAAAACGGTGCTCTGTCCTGCGGCTTGCTCTGGCTTTTAAAAGACATCTTTTCAAGGGATGCCCGGCTTTTATGGTGGTCACACCGGAAGGGACAGGACTAGGTGCCCTTATTGGGGATCTTCTTGGCACTCTGAAGCATGAAGGCAAAGTGGACAAAGTTAGCAGTGCCCCCACCCCCCCACGTCTCGCCGGATTATTGCATACTTCAACTAAGCCTGTGGAGGAGTCCTCCGACACTCATGCGTGACAACACACACACACACATACACACTATGGTCTCAACACACACCACAAAGACTTGGCAAATTCAGTCCCAGTGAGGTATTATGCAGACATACTGTATTACTGTTGGTAGAAGGGAGCCCCAGTCACGTTTTCTTGACAATTTTCTACTGAATGATTTGTTGGCTGAAAGTCCTCAGTGTTAGTGAGTCAGAGAGAAGATGTGCAGCATTTTTCATATTGGTAATCCGTTTGGTTTTAATGCTGTCCTTCACTATGACCTCCAGGGGGTCCAGAGTGTGTCCTATAATTGCAGTTGCCCTTTTACTTAGGGCCTGTTTTGTCTTGATAGAGTAATGTATTGCTCTACTTTCCACTATTGTATTATTAATATGTAGCCTTTGTCAGAATGCCTCGAATCTCCCAGACTTACCACTGTATATAAGGTATTGTACCATATAACTCCTCCCCACCTTCCCTTCTATAACTATAACCTCAGGCAATTAGGTATAGTAAAAGACAAACAGGAGTTAAGTTACACGTAAAATAATATATTATTGATAATATTCATAAATAATAACAATATGCAACGTACATTTGAATATTGGCAACCATACAACCTGATTAAATGGTGTTGTGTAGTTTCAGGCGGCACACAGACTTGTTAGTTACTTAATGTCTCTAGTTAAAGCATCATTCAGCTTTCTTCAGAACAGGCTGCATTGCCTGCCTCAATATGGCTGCCGAGTTGTGCTCTCTATTGTGTTGTCTTTTTCAGTTCATGGTGTGATGATCTTCATCAGTTGTTAGTGAGAGAGATACTTCTTCATCATCAGAGGTTAGTAAGAGAAACAGTGTGAGGTTGAGCAAGTAAATTTATAGATGTTCTATGCAACCCCTAGAGCCAATAGGACGTCAGAGTACTTAAAAGCTTCTGATCCAAGCCAATTCCAAACAGCCATACTTCAGACCAATGGGGGAATAGAGCGTCTTCACTCCTGCCACCCCCAAGACCATATGCTAAAGAAAAGATTGGCAGTTAGGCAGCCTGGTTTTCTTTGTGGGGCTTGAAAGACTTTAGCAGAGAAACACTCACCAAACTGGTTTAAGGCACTTCCCCCCCAACTCTGTCAATTCAAAGAGACCCATTCCTGGTGGGGGGAGGGGTTGTAAACATGAATGCTTCTCACATAATGTAACACTAAATTACATTGCTTTGCCTAAATTACAAATAAAGACATACAAAATATTTATGAAGTTATATGCAAAATCTTACATCACAACAGGGCCTGTGGGCCTTTCTTGAAGTGATGTTACCAGCCCATCACACCACAGCCTAGAAAATTGCACTGGCCATGACAGAGTTGTAGATGTGAAGGATGTCACTTCACACATTAAATGAGTGCAGTCTCCTAAAGTAAAAGAGCCTGCTCTGCCTTTATATTTCCTCTGAGTTCCGTGACTAGTCCAACCTGTCATTAATGTGAATCCCCACGTACTTGTAGGAGTGGATCACCTCTACATGCATTTTTTGAATAGTGACAGGACACAGAGACTCTTTGGTGCAGCGAAAGTCAATAACCAGTTCCTTGGTTTTGTTGATGTTTAGTTGCAGACAATTCTCTTTGCACAGAGAAACAAACTTTTCCATGTAACTCCTTTACCCTGTCACCCCATAAATGCCGAATCATCTGAGTATTTCTTCAAGTGACATGACCTGGTTTTATATTTATAGTCTGAAGTGTTCAGAGTGAAGCAAAAAGGAGACAGGGCTGTTCCTTGTGGTGCTCCAGTGTTGCTCACATCCTTATCAGAAACACAGTCCTTTACCCTCACAAAGCATAGTCTGTCCGACAGATAATCCATTATCCTGGACACCTGCATATCTCTGAGTTTACCCCTTAACAGGGATGGCTGGGTTGTATTGAAGACACTGAAGAAATCAGAAAACATAATCCTCACTTTGCTGGCAGCCTTGTCCAGGTGAGTATAAGCCTTATACAGCAGATAGATAATTGCATTCTGCACTCCAATCTTTGTCCAATAAGCAAACTGCTGAGGTTTCAGGTGGTCTACCACAATCAGACTCGCACAGTCCTGGACCAGCCTCTTAGAGGTCTATGATTTGATACATACAGTAAGTGGCACTGGTCTGTAGTCCTTAGGCTGTTTCCACTGCAGTGGAACATTCACAAGCCTTAGAGACCAACTACAGTATACAGGTGACAGAGCATACCACAAAGCTGGTCAGCACAGGCCTTAAGAACACGAGGACTGACTATGCCCAAATAACATCTGTTACAATATTGACCAGCAACATTCTATAACAGGAAACAGACAGATTACTTTTTCGTCATTCCTTGTAATTTATGTATTTAAAAAGTGCTATGCTGAAAATACTAAACTTGGAAATCAGACAAAATCTATGACCTTGGTCAATCCATTGACATTCTGGCAATCTTGTTGTGCCCCAAACTAACCTGTGCTTCATGGGTAGGCAGAGCCTTCAGCTCCATTGCACCAAGTCTTAAGAAAGACCTTCCTAAATTAATTAGATCAGCCAACCTAACTTTTTTGTCCATTAATATTACCTTTTAGATATGGCTAGTTGACTATGGAGGAGAGGAAAACAAAACCCCAATTCAGCAGCATCCCTGCAAAAAATAAAGCTCTGTGGAGTCCACAGTCAGTTTTAATGATAAAAGACAATGCCAGTCACAATCACAGTTCTGGAGACCTTGGCCAAATGGCAACCCTCTCCTGCTAAAGCATGCAACAGAATAAGTTGGTGTTGGGCAGTCTACCAAAATGACAGAATTATTCCAGTGCAGGATATCATATATGAGAAATTAAACAGGTGTGATGAAAGCAACGTTCAGAATGTGGCAACTCTATTATATTACTTTTAGATTAGGAGAGACAGCCGACATCTTACATAAACTTGCAAAAAAAGCCCTAAAAGCTTACTGTACATTCAAATTTTAAATATTGGTGCATACTACAATGCAGGTTAAACTATAATTGCTCTCGCTTTGCTTGCAACCTTACTTTGACCTTTGAAACAATGTTGAAGAACTTTAACTTAATCAGTTTAATTAACTTGGGTGACTCTATCTTGGGTGGTGCAGTGGTAGCGCTGCTGCCTTGCAGTAAGGAGACCTGGGTTCGCTTCCTGGGTCATCCCTGTGTGGAGTTTGCATGTTCTCCCTGTGTCCTGTGGTGGACTGGTGCCCTGCCCAGGATTTGTTCCTCCCTTTCACACTGTGTTGGCTGGGATTGGCTCCAGCAGACCCTGTGACTCTGTGTTAGGATATAGCGGGTTGGACAATGACTGACTGACTCTATCTTGACATTTGATTCTTTAGAATATAAAATTTGCCTTTATTGGACTGGATGTGCTTTCTTGTACACACTGATATATTCATAGTCTACATTTGACTTCCTTAATATCTCAGGATTTCTGATCATCCTGAATGTGTTTCGTCCTCTGTATAACAGCATTAAATTATTTTTTAAAGGAAACAAGAACTAAATCTTCAAAAGTTCCAGTTGAAACGATTTAATAGCAGACGTGTCATAAAATCAATTAGCTACATAAAGAAACTATAAATGAATTAATCATTGAGATTTATTTGTATTGCACCTTTAATAGCAAGCCACACTGAAAATGCTTCAGCAACCAAACAGCAATCTGCCCAGATAAAATTGCAAAGAATAAAGCAATCTATTAGCAAACAAGATACAGACGTTGCTGGACACATTCACTGTGTATAAAGGTTAAAATAAATTTTCACAGGAGCAGGAATGTCATTTTTTAAAAAGAAAGAGAAAAGGCAGATTCTTGACCATTTTAAAAAAAGATTAACAGAGACAGACTTTAGTATTATTCGCATGGGAGATGTAGCCCTGGAGGACAAATGTGGTCTAATTAGTAACAGAGCATGTCGGTGATTCAAGTGTTTGGTTCACATGGGATAAAGATTTGCCATGGGTGTGCTTTTTTATTGCATATTGGTGGAGGTGGTATGGGAGAATATGAAAAACACTCAGTCTTTTTGTGAGCATAGAATTGGTTGGTATCTCTCATTGAAAATGTATAAATTACCTACGGGAGGTGCTTGATACTGGTCTGAACAAAAGCTAAAAGAAGAAATAAAAACACAAAGAAGTAAGCACAATGTGAGACTCTTGTTTTACTGATAGATAGATAGATAGATAGATAGATAGATAGATAGATAGATAGATAGATAGATAGATAGATAGATAGATAGATAGATAGATAGATAGATAGATAGATAGATAGATAGATAGATAGATAGATAGATAGATAGATAGATAGATAGATAGATAGATAGTGTGGTGGACAGCTGGGCCTACTGTCCGGTCAGGGCGCCTGGAGGATGAAAGGACCAGGAGAGAGACAATGCCTCCCCCGGGACACAAGAGGACAGCTGCCCTGGTTTGCTTAGGGGCCATGGAGCTTGGAAGCTCAACCCTGTGGGAGTCCGTGGTCACTGCCGGGGGCGCCTGGATAGATCCGGAGACATTGACTGCAACACTTCTGCCACACCAGGAAGTGCTGCCAGAACAGGAAGCAGGTACACCCGGAGTGCTTTACAAAAAGGTATATTATAAAAGGGGCCACCTCACTCCATTCGGGGAGCCGGAGTCAGGAGGCAGAGGATGGAGATTGAGAGTGGAGGAGTCAGGGCAGCAAAGAAGAGAAAGATAGAAAGGAGAAGATGGTGGGTTGTATACTGTGTATGCTGTGCAAATGACTGTGTAAAGGAAGAACTGAAAATAAATTGTGTGTGCTTTTGGACATTGGGTGTCCTGTGTCTGTTTGTAGTCGGGCTGATCTTCCACAATAGATAGATAAAGTAACGTTATGGTTAATTACTCAGTTGTCATTGTTATTCCACAGTTTATATAATTACAATATAACAATTTATCACTGATCCAAAACAAGTGAACTTACAGAGTTACATTGTATCTATACTTTCAAAATGTAATAAAAACATCAGGGTATGTAACTACAACTATGTAACAGATATTCCATGGTCTGGGCAAATCAACCGGAATGTTCAAGCAAATTATAGAAAAAAACCCAATCTAAATCTGTGAAGTAGTTCTCTCGTTTAAAGCGGACAGATATACAGACAGAGAGACATTGGATTTTATATATTATATATTAGTAAACCTTCAAAATAATGTGCAGTCTCAACAGCATTTGCAGCATTTCTGGAGATTAGTATTGCCAGATAACTATAAGAATCTTCACCATCAGATCTGAAAATGTCCCCTTTGTTTGGGTCTACATACCTCTGTGAGTCTGCCTTTTCTGATGTGAATGTCATGAAAACAAAGTTCAGAACAAGACTGGCAGTTGAACATTTAAATGACTCCATAAGAGTGAACCTAAGTGGCTCCACTTCACCTTATACCTCTCTTGTTGACTCCATGCAGTGCCAGTCATCTGACTAACTAAAAAACACATCACACATGCAACTTGACATGTAAATACTCTTGTGAAGTGAAACAGTGACATGGAACGAAATGACAAATGAATAAGGAATATCTGTATATTTGGAATTGCATTGTTTTGTTTTGACAGCATTCATGTTTTAATTCAGTACTGTGAGATACACTAGAAAATGCATAGAGACATACAAAATGCACTTGCAGGTGAACTAAATATTTTTTGTGATGTTTTAATACAAAATGTGAGTTGTGGACACCAACATTTTGTAAATGTTCAGGCAAAACAAGCTTATTCAGTTTGTTTGGGTTGAAATAAGCTATGAGAATAAACGTTACAAAACATGAGTAGCTCTCGGCCATTTTCATTTTGTAAAAGTAGCTCTCAGGGGAAAAAAGGTTGGAGACCCCTGCTATAGAACATACCAGATGGTGACGAATCCAACAGGGAATGTCCAGGGTGTGTTGTGTCTCTGCTGATGCTGCTATCCTTCTTCTTCAGTCAGCTAACAGAGACAGTGCCCAGATGCAAAAGGACAATCCAGTTGATTCACTTAGCCACCTTGTCCACATGATGTTGATCCCTCAACACACCAGAAGTGTAGCTGGTGTACTACACAGGCATGCAATGGGAGAGAGGCTGCTCTCGACTGCATTGTGATAGAAGTTCACCAGAAGTTGTTGAGGATGTTAAGCCCGTTTCAGTTTCCTAAACAAGTAGAGTCTTTGTTGGGTCTTTTCCCCATGTGAAGGTCAGCTGTTTTTTTTTGTAAATCCGAAGGAACTTGATGCTCTGTACACCTTCCACTACCTCTCCATAAATGTAGAGGGGGAGGTGGTCAGTCTGATTACTTTTCAGAAGTCTACGATGATCACTTTTGTTTTGGTGTTTTTTGGATCAGGTTGATGTCCTTATATCACTCGTCCAGGTGTTCCACCTCTTTCCTGTAGGCCATGCCACTTATTCCCTGTCTGAACTTAGTCCAAGTATTGTGCTGTCATGAGCAAATTTAATTATAGTATTGGGCATAAATAAAAAAAAAACATAAATAAAGTGTAATTATACTACTGAAAATAAATATCCATCAATTGTATACTCCAATTGACATACTAAAAGCTTATCTGTAATTTCAGTTAAAATTAACTTAAAATCTTTGAAATATTCACATAATGTTTTTGCCAGTTGACTGAAGATAATTCTAGACCCAAGTTTTCCACCATGTATATGTTCTGTGACACAGATGGGCATACATTTTAATATTTATTTTATGAAAATAAACTTTAGAATATGATTGGTAGTTGCAGTGATCATTTAGAATATTACACATGGACAAATATTAACGTTTTCTTCATGTTCCCTGTACAAATAATCTTTTCATTTTCTTTAAGCATGTCTTGAGCCACCATTTCTCCCAGTCTATTTTTAAAATTCAGACGTTTTGTGTCAAATAACACAAATCATCCCATCTATAGGGGTGTAACCTATTTTTGCCTCATAATGAGCTTTCTTAAATCACAGCTTGTAGTCATGCTTTCCACCCTCTGGTCTCTTTAAACTTGTCTGCCACTTCACGGAAGAGGCAGAATTTCCGATACACCCATCATGTTTGCTGTAAAGCTAAGCTTAAAATAGACTCTTTTAAACATTCTGGCTGTCTTTTTGTACTCTTACTACAGGTCCACAGTACTTTACGCAATTGTGCTTTGCCTAATGTACTGTAGGTGCATCCTGAAGGACCAGAATGTCTACATGTTTTCAGTCCAGGCACACGTTTATCCACAGGCTGACATGGCTGATCTTGGTCTTGCTTTAAGTCTATCCGTGTCCTTTTTATTTGTGTGTATAAAAACTTTCTATTTCTTTTATCATCTGATGTAATTTTTATCTCATGTTAGACATATTGAATAAATGGTTAGTGGCTATATATTTTTTTAATATTTCTAAACACAATAATTAATTGATGCTAGTTGCCATGTGCTCCTCGGTCTGTACACAAAAAAAAACTGTCAAAAGAATATCAGCTTCTGAAATGAAAAAGAAAAAGGACAGCAGCCCAATATTGTCACATGCACTGAGAACAGTAAAGCTCTTTACTTGCATATCTGACCAGCATGCATCACATCACCACTCTCTGGGGCCATAATAAACAAGAAAGAATTAAAATACACAACTTTATGTTATTGAATCAAATCAGTTTACCCTGTTGTGTAACAACTGATAAAGTGCAAGAAATGTTTATATTAAATGAGAATTAGAGAAGACACTGTTCAATATTGTGTTTTAAACAAATGTTGTTATTCTTGTAAATCTGTACTAAGTACATTGAAAATAAAAAGATACAGGATCTTTCTAATCCTTGTGTTATCCTTTTCACATCCCAATCACAGCTATGGGAAGTTTTACACTACAAGCAACCTTACACCTGAGAAAAATGTTTCTTATGTAGTAGTCTTTCTGAGCAAGAGCATTCATTACAAAGTAAATTATTGTGAGGAAAGACTAAATAATTGTGAATTTCCCATTAGGATTAATAAAGTATCTATCTATCTATCTATCTATCTATCTATCTATCTATCTATCTATCTATCTATCTATCTATCTATCTATCTATCTATCTATCTATCTATCTATCTATCTATCTATAAAAACACGTGCACTATTTACAATGCTCAATCCTCTTAAGTGTGGACTGATTCATATGTATTTGCCCTCTACATAGGAAAAATAGACAGTTATTGTGATGGAAACAAGAAATGCATATTCCCGTTAAATATAAATGTAGGCTTTATCATTTCTTCATTCCAGTAGAACTGGTAGAGCATCACCTGTCAAATGAAGAAACTCAATTTCCACTAACTGCATAAACTTGTATGACAGGTGAAATGCACAAATAAATAAAAATACATTTAATAAATGTTTTTGTGGGGGTTTTCTGCACCATTGCCCATTGTTGACAGCTTTGAACAAGATGGTTGGTGTTGCTATATGTAAGTTTGTTTCCGTAGCCTGTTATCACACATTGGTATATCTGAGTTTAAATGAAGTGAAATGTGCACATGATTTGTGCCTGCTAAAAAAGATTTTAGTTTTGTCTGTTAGAAAATGATACATTGCTTTTATACCAATAACACTGCCTGCTGTTATTAATACTGCTCTTTCTTCCACCTCTTTTGTGTTGTGCAATATGATGTATGCTGCTCTGTCTACATCTTTGGGATGTGACTGGAAAGTCCTGCATGATTAGAGATTGATCCATGAGTGAATATGAATATATTTTGTTAATAAATAAAAAATAAATAGAATGGCTTAAAATATCCATCCATCCATTATCCAACCCGCTATATCCTAACTACAGGGCCATGGGGGTCTGCTGGAGCCAATCCCAGCCAACACAGGGCGCAAGGCAGGAAACAAACCTCGGGCAGGGTGCCAGCCCACCACAGGGCTTAAAATATGAATCTTGAAAATGAATCAATTGAATTACCAAAAAGCAACACAGTGAAATGTTTTCCATTGGTTATTTTGCTGTTACATGGAGATTCAGTTGGCAGATAATCTCAGTTATGTAAAGTAGGGCATTTCTCTCATTTATACATAGTTCTGTCATAACATCACATGACAACCCAAATTGCTTGGGCATCCCTTAAAAACTCAGCACTTCACATAGAAAACTAAAACAACTTAGGTATCGTGATCTTCTACTCACTTCTTCTCTGCTGCACTCTACATTGACTTAATCAAATTTCATCTATTTGGGCTTTGGTTATATTACTAGTTTTTAATCTAACCTTATGACTATTAACCTTAGCTATTTTTTCTCTGCTGTAATTCAAAATGTAATTCTGTGCTGCTTTTATCTGTATATGTTCTTGGCAGACATGAAAATTAGTTAACTATACTGCATGCATAAAGGTGTGAAATAGATAGATAGATAGATAGATAGATAGATAGATAGATAGATAGATAGATAGATAGATAGATAGATAGATAGATAGATAGATAGATAGATAGATAGATAGATAGATAGATAGATAGATAGATAGATAGATAGATAGACATTGCTTTGGTCCAGGTATTTATATTTTAGATGATTCCCTCAGATTTATTTGGAACTTTCATGCGGGTCAATTGTATATTGTTCTTTGTTGGGCCCTGCCCATTAGACCAATTTACCATTGGTAATGGTGTCAGGAACAAATATGTTCAGATAACATGACTTTTGGGATCACTGAGACACTCAAGTCCCCTCCAATATGCAAAGGTCATAATCTAAAGGAACATTTCATCCTAATAATGGAATAATAGAGCTCGTCCTTACCCAGATACTTACAGAATCCTGGGAATTTGCCAAGCCTGTTTTCACCGTACATGTCCAGTAGTCTCTGAAAAGCTTTTAACCATGTGCCCAGTGGCATCTTGTGGAAGGCTTTACATGAGTACAGCATGCCATTTGGTCCCTGTATTTGCAGGAGGCGTGTTTGGCTTTAAGTCAAGTCAGTTTAATGTGGGCATCAAACTCCACCAAGGACCTGTCTGTTTCATCTCCTGTTCGTGGTTTTTATGGATAGATTATCAAGTACAGTGAAGGTTTTGAGAGTATCCACTTTGTGATGACTAAATCTAACCTTAGGGTTGTATTTTTGCTATTTTTCCTCTTGACCTCATCAGACTGTCATCTCTGGTACACACTGGAATGGTTTGCAGTGTGCGCTTTGGTGGGATGAGAATTTCTCCGTTGTCATGGTCTTCTCATAGAAGAATATTGGGTTCATGCAAGTAAAGAATGAGCAGCTGCCTCAAGTGGAGGAATTTAACTGCTTTGTGATCTTTTTTACAAGTAATAGTAGAGATTGACCAACAAACTGGAGGAAAAAAAAGAGTTTTATGGACATTGTACTGCACCGTAGTGGTGAAGCAGAAGTAAAGCCCTCAGATAAAGGTTTTAGTTCACTTTTCATACAGTATTTCTGTTCTGACCTAAATTTATGAGCTCTGGATTGTGAGTGAAAGAATGAGATCAGGAGAAAAAAATGGTTGAACTGATTTTTGGAGAAGAAGAAATTGAACAATAAAATCACAAAAAAAAAAATTACTAATTTCTTATAACACAATATTGGTGTATATTTTGCTACTTTTAAACAGCAGTGCTGATGAAATTCGGGTACCCAAATACAACTGCAGGTTAATGTATACACTAAATGAGGAACAAAACGTCAGAATCCATTAGAAATGTACATTCTTTTAAAAGAGTTTACAGATGTGACAGTGTAGTACAGATGTGGAAGCATGTGTTGATTGGTTTGACCTTTTTGTTATGCTATCGCTGAAAAAATATGTTAATAGACTTATTGTTATACTTCATGCCTGGCATACAGTTTCAAGTTTTAAACGTCAGCACTTGGTATTCTGACATTCAGCAGTTGTTTTATGCAAATCCCTCATTGTTTCCAAATGATTATAGAAAGAACATAAAAATTTTATCAATTACCTTTTCTAAAGATAATTTTCAAATAAATCAGCTAAATACATTTCTTAAATTGTGCATAAATAAACTAATGTTTACACAACTTAACATTTTTCTGATATTATAAAAATATAACAAAGTGAAACCATTCACTCCTACTGTTTCAGAAGCATTTTAATGCTAACTTATCTATTAAAAAAATATGGCTTTTTTATTATTTTCAAAAAAGAAAAAAAAAATCAAGAACTGTAAGGAAGGGAAAAGTGGCTTTTTACAGAAGTGCTTTAAAAAATAAATACATAAACAGGTAGATAAATAAATACATATATCACACACTATGGTGTATATATAAATATAAGTACACCAGAATAAAATCAAGAATTGTGCAAAGCTCACTTTGAACAAATACTGATTGCCTTTCTCTGAACTTTTACTAGTGCTGCTTTACATAAACTCATGGAGCAAATTATGAGGAACACCTGTACACCTGTTTATCCAATCAGCCAATCATATGGCAGCAGCACAATACATGAAATCATGCAGCTCAAGGTCATGTTGATACTCACATCAAACAACAGGATGGTGAAAAAAGTTGAAGTTGGTGATTTAGACCATGACGTGAGTGATGGTGCTAGACAGGCTGGTTTGTGTATTTCTGTAACTGCTGATCTCCTGGGATTTTCACACACAACAGTCTCTAGAGTTTACTCAAAATGGTATGAAACCGAAAAAAAATATCCAGCAAATGTCAGTTTTGCAGATGGAAATGCCATCTTGATGAGAGATGTCAGAGAACAGTGCCCAGACTGGTTAAAAAAAAAGGCTATGGTAACTCAAATAACAACTGTGGTGAGCAGAATGCACAGTTCATCGAACCTTGATGGGCTACGACAACAGAAGATAACGTTGGGTTCCACTCCTCTCAGCCAAGAACAGAAAGTTGAGGGTGCAGTGGGCACAGGCTTGCCCAAACTGGACAGATGAATCAATCAACTGGTCCAGGCTGGTGTAGTGGGGCAATAGTGTGGGGAATGTTTTCTTGGCAAACTTTGGGCCCATTAATACCAACCAATTATCACTCAAATGCCATGACCTATTTGACAATTCTTGCTGATCATGTGAATCCCCTAACTGCCACAATTGACTTGACTTTTAATGGCTACTTCCAGCATGATGATGCACAACGCCACAAAGGAAAATTTGTCTCAAACTGGCTTCATGAACATGACAACCAGTTCAGTGTTCTTCAGTTACTTTCCCAGTCACCAGATCTGAATCGAGCAGAATACTTTGGGATGTGACAGAATGGAATGTGCAGCTAACAAATCTGGAGAAATTATATGTTGCAGTCATGTCAACATGGACCAGATTCTCAAAGGACTGTTACAACATCTTGTGGAGTCCATACCACAAAGAACTAAGTTTGTTGTGAGAATAAAAGTATGATCTACCCAATATCAGTATAGTGTTCCTAAGAGTATACATAAAAGCTGTGAAATGTATTTTATTATTAAATTGAAAAGGTGGTCTATGTAGACAGCATGATGTTTTTGGACTGTTGAAGGAGACCATAATAACATGTAAATACTAAACTAAAAATCCAACTCAACAACTGAATCAAATGTCCAAGCACTGTGAGGCAACACCGCTGAATGCTGCATTATTACCATGTCACCGTATCTATAAATCTGTAATCGTGGTGCCAGAAAGCAGCGGTTTGTTGCATATTGATTAGCACAAGGTAATAAGAAACTCTCTGCACTCTGTACAGTGACAATAATGACTCCATAAACCTAAAGGAAAGAGCAAAAAGAATCAATAGAATTACCAAATATGAAAACAATTAATAAGCGTAACATCCATTATCATGATAATCATCTTTATGTGTAACTTGCCTACTTAGTGGCATATTAGTCACATCCTGCCACCAAACGTTACACCGGACCCTGTTTTTTCTGGCCGACATATTGCATCTAATCGTTTCTTTGTATATCTGTAAAGACATCTGACGGTACTATCGGATTTTCTCCATAAATTACCAGAACAGTGTGCCTTGTAACATCAATGTAAGGAGTTTTATCTTAAAGTAATGCTGCATCTGTAAAACATTTTGAACAAAGAACTTAATGCTCTAAGTTTAAAGTGTGTTCATAAACTTTATAAAAGTTGACATGCATTCCTTAACTTGAAATAGACTGCAATGAATAGAGATTTCTTTCATTTTTTAAAAACTGCTTTATAATTACCGCATTAACCTTTGACATACATCTTACAAATTTTAGTTTCAGATAATATTGGAACTGAATAAGTGGAGAATGTATCTGTTGCTGGGGGGAATATCACAAGGAGAACATATGGGATCATAGCTTAATGGTACATTTTTCTCTGTATGCCTAATGAGAGATTTATTCTAAAATCTTGAAATGAAAGGAGAATTAACATATTACAAGGAATGCTTGCATGGGTTTCTTTGTCTGTACATTTACAAAGACACAGCCAATGCAAGCCAAGTCAGTTTTGCTTAAGAAGACAAATCTATGACGGTCAGCATCTGGATCACTTTTATGCACCTTTAGTTGTATAACAAACCTGGATTTATATAATAAATGAATCAAGGTTGGTTTCATTTCCATACTTAGACATACTGTATATTTGTGTTACATTGATGGCGATCAAACTGTTATTGAAATAAAAAATAGTTTTATATATGCATTTCTGTGTGCTTTTATGTGTAATCAAGGTATCATGCACCCATCTATTTCCAGGACATTCACCATGGAGAAATCATTGAAATCAAACAAATCACCAGGACCAGATAATATTTACCCTCGAGTTCTTAAGGAGGCTAGTGAGTACATATATAAACCCTTGACACATATTTTTAGGAAGTCACTGCACACTGGAGAGATTCCGAAGGACTGGAAAATGGCAAATATCATCCAATTATATAAAAAGGGTGACATGGCAGATCCAAGCAGATGTAGACCAGTAAGCTTAACATACATCACAGGAAAATTAATGGAAGGAATTATTAAGGATAAGATTGAGCAACACCTGGCAAGGACAGGAGTTTTTCAGAATAGTCAGCATGGGTTCAGAAGAGGAAGGTCATGTTTTACTAACATGCTGGAATTCTATGAGGAGGCAACAAAAGGACACAATGAAAGTGGAACAGATGATATTATTTATATTGACTTTCAGAAAGTTTTTCATAAGGTGCCACATGAAAGGTTGGGCATCAAACTAAAAGAAGTGGGAGTTCAGGGTGATGTTTGTAGGTGGGTGCAGAATTGGCTCAGACACAGGAAGCAGAGGGTGATGGTGTGAGGACCCTCATCAGAACTGGCCGATGTTAAGAATGGTGTTCCACAGGGGTCAGTGCTAGGGTCGCTGCTATTTTTAATATATATAAACAATTTAAATAGGAATATAAGTAAAAACTGGTTAAATTTGCAGATGATACCAAGATAGGTGGATTAGCAGATAATTTGGAATCCGTTATATCATTACAGAAAGGACTTGGATAGCATACAGGCTTGGGCAGATTTGTGGCAGATGAAATTTAATATCAGCAAATGTAAAGTATTACACATAGGAAGTAAAAATGTTAGGTTTGAATACACAATGGGCGGTCGGAAAATCGAGAGTACACCTTATGAGAAGGATTTAGGTGTCATAGTGGACTCTAAGCTATTGACTTCCTGACAGTGTTCAGAAGCCATTAAGAAAGCTAACAGAATGTCAGGTCATATAGCACAATGTGTGGAGTACAAGTCCAAGGAGGTTCTGCTCAAACTTTATAATGCACTGGTGAGGCCTCATCTGGAGTACTGTGTGCAGTTTTGGTCTCCAGGCTACAAAAAGGACATAGCAGCACTAGAAAAGGTCGAGAGAAGAGCAACTAGGCTGAGTCCAGGGCTACAGGGGTTGAACTATGAGGAAAGATTAAAAGAAGATTAAGAGGTTACATGATCGAAGTGTTTAAAATTATGAAGGGAATAAGTACAGTGGATCGAGACTCTTATTTTAAAATGAGTTCATCAAGAAAACGTGGACATAGTAGGAAACTTGTTAAGGGTGAATTTCACACAAACATACATACATTTGTAAAACATTTTTTTTACACAAAGAACGATAGACACTTGGGATAAGCTACCAAGTACTGTGTTAGACAATAAGACATTTGGAAGAAATAAGTGGATAGGACTGGCGAGCTTTGTTGGGCTGAATGGCCTGTTCTCGTCTAGATTGTTCTAATGTTCTAATAGAGATGATGAGATCATATGACATTTAACTTTTATTGTTATTAACTGTTGTGATAATATATGAGAGGTTCCTATTCAATGATAAGATATTTGCCAAATTTTTAATCTATCTAGATATTTGGGGACTTTTATATTGTGGCCAGTGGTGAGGAAGCAGTTGGAAGCAGGGAGAAATTTTAGGGTACCACCCCAGTAACCCCAATTAATCAAATTGTTAATAAAGAAAGAAAAATGGGTACTTAAGTACACAACTAAAAAGACACCAACTTAATGTCAGTCTTACAGGTTTTTTTTCTCTCTCTCTGGTATGAGTCTCAGGCTCTAAGCAGACTCTTCTCCAGGTTTGCATTAAGGTGGCACCTTTCTGTTGCCCTGGAAGGGTCAGAACTAGTTCCCAACATCTTGGTTGGGCAGGAGTGTCCACCATTGGACGTCTTCTCTGGGCTGTGAAGAAAGAACAGAATACTGTTAATGACAGCACTCATTCTTGTCCCGGAGTGGAAGTGCATAGCTCCGTCAAGCTTATCTGGGGACCTCTGGAAGCGCATGCATGACAATACATATACAAAACATAGAATATATGATGGGCTATACTATTCTCTCTGTGTTGATTGCTGCAAACTGATGTATTTTACAGCTATGTAATGCAAATTATTCTAGACTTCATCGGATCAAGCATTTCAATATTTCTTCATTTACTTTTACATTTATTTACTTAGCAGAAGCTTTTTTCCAAAGTGACTTACAAAAGAGGTCAATATTTTCAGTCTGGGGAACTGTTTGGGGAGAAGTGTTACAGGGCAAGGTCACAAAATTGATAACAAAACACATGGTAGTAACAATTCCTAATTTATAAATGACGTTCACCAAACAAGAGAGTCTTCAAACACATTGAAGAAGTCAGAATTTTGAATGCAGGTGGACAGCTCGTTCCAGAAGCTGGGAGCTGTACATGAGGAGAGTTTGGATTGTAATGTGATGCCATGCAGAGGTGACATCATCAGATGTCTTTCATCAGCCGACCTGAGTGAGCAAAAAAGAACAGGATCACACAAGTGCCTCCATATACAGTACATACTGTATGTGCTGACCCACTGACTTCTCTCTAGGCAAGCATCAAGGATTTGAACTTAATATGTGCCACTACAGGAAGCCAATATAATGATCTCAGAAAATTAGTGATATGTGGCTGACTTGGCTGATTGAACATCAGACATGTTGCTTCATTCTGAATCATCTGAAGAGGCTTTGCAAAACATACTGGCACTCCCACCAGCAGAGAATTGGAGTATTGCCATGGTGATGTGAACCGTTCACATGATAGGGCTCACTCAGATCTGTTGTAATACAGGATGTCCGTGAAATAATTGTAGTGGTGATCTCATCTGTAATTTAAAGGAAAACCACCCAACAATAATGCTGCATAAAACATTTAACCTGAAACAAGATCCATAACCATTCATTCTGAAGGCATAATTATCTGGCCTCTGAGACAATTTTGAGACATTTGTGAACTTTATATTGTCACACACGTGCGCATGGGAGGCAGCCAAAGGGCTTGAGTAGGGACAATTTTGAGACATACCGGGATGTGGCAGAGTGCACTGACTCTTTTTCTCCCTTGGCTGCAGACCATTCACAGGACATTCCACCTGATCCTCTTGACGTCACTTCCGGGACCGAGCCGGCTCCGGCCCCTGTGATGTCACGTCCGTGCTCACACCAACGGCAGAAGACCTACATGAGCCCGACCCCTTTGACTTCACTTCCTGTCTTCCCCTTTAAAAGCCTCCACCTTTTCCCTATTCCCTCAGTTCTGTTTTGGACTCGGTTTTGTGCACATCAGTGCTGTATCAATTGAAAGCAACTTTGCAGCCAGGAAACCAAATTATACGGGTGGCTGCCCCAAACCTTTATATGACTCTGTCTCGAGTTTGTGACAATATGTATTTTGAATTTTTAAAGCTAAAATTCCCATTTTGGGCCTAGGCATCCTAAGCCTGCAGGTAGTAGTTGGGGACTGGCTGCCTTTGGGTGAGTCTTATATAAATGTAAAGAATTATTATTATTATTATTATTATTATTATTATTATTATTATTATTATCTGGGCAGGCTGGTTATGGTCCTAGCTTGCTTTGGCAAGGATTTTGGAGGCCTGTCTGTTATTCACAATCATAACACTATTATTCCCTGTGTCAAAGCATGTGATTTCTTCATGACAAGACTTATTAAGATACTGTCATGCTATTCCCAGCATCCATTCTTGTGGTGTGTAATGAGCATTTTGACTAAGAGTTGGGTTAGTGTTTGGGGCTTTTTGTATTTTTGGTAGGAGTGACATTTTGGCTCAGACCTATATTATTTTTTGACGTTCAATTATCTCCCATCTGCTTGTATTTTTTTTTTGTTAAATTTCACCCAACCAGTACAGAATGAACAGATGATTATTTGGATTCCCAGTCTTTTGTTTATCCTTTGTATGGCAAATTTTCAGGGAAAAACGCAACAAACAAGTTCATGGACTAACCTAGAAAATTTGCTGTGTAAAATGCTTTGGTGAATTTTGACGATCAACATTAATGAATAGAATTAGGTAAGATCGAAGGGTAGATAGAGCTGCAGGAAAATGACGATTAAAGAGTTTTAAAATGATTTGAAGAAGAAGAGAGAAAGATGTACTGTGAATTAGTTGCTAGGTTTATACAGATCAATATAGACTTACTACTGAAAATGTTGTCTGTAATTTTTTTTTTTGTTTTCAATCATCCAGATGTTAAATAAAAAGCCCTTTCTTTTAAAATACTGTCTGGCACCATTTCATCCAGGTGCTAAAGAATACCAAGGTATGGCCACCATCTTGTATTCATTTTCTTCGTTAAATTAAAGTCTCTTTAATAAATGACATATTTTTGTCCTTTTATCTCCACAAATAAAATATTTTAGATAGAACATTAATCAGTTTTCAATAAACTATAACAACGAATAAATAATCTTTTGTTATAATGCAATAGTTTTAAAAAATCTTAAGAAGGCGACTTAGTTCCATTGACTTACAATACCTTGGGATAATACTGTAAGGTTATTTTTATTTCTCTGGTTATCCTTTTGCTTTCTATTAGGTTCATATGACAGGAAAGGCTCCTACTGAGGCATAACTCAAGGGGCTGGCTGTTACAATGCGCACCTCAGTAGATATTTTTAAGAAGTATGCAAAGGCTAAATGGCACCCTTGTTAGTTCTAGAAATCAAAAACAGGTCCCTCTTTAAAGCCGCCCTACCATAAAACATCTTGCATAAAAGCACTGCTTTTACATAACCATAGACATCTTGATTGCTCAACCCTGACGTGCAAACAAAGACACCCTGAAGTGTTGTAGCTTTTGAGTGATTGACAGCTACTTTGTCCTGTGCCATTTAGAAAAGCATAACTAACTGTTTACATAACGTGATTGGCAGGCTTCGTCTGGAAAGGAAGCCCCATTGTACACTGTTAACCTGCTTATACTATGTGAAGAGTTCAATTGTAGTTATGAATAGAGAACAATTCTTATTTATTGGTTCCATATTAGACATAAAAATAATAACTACAGTGGATTTAGTAAGTATTCAGACCCCCCCTGTACTTTTTAAATATTTTGCTGTTTTTCAGCCATATCATAAAATTCATTTTTCCCCACATCAAACAACACTCAATACTCCAGAATGAAAATTTACAAACAGGATTTTAGAGTGTTTAGCAAATTTATTAAAAATTTTAAAACTGAACTATTCCTTTGTCACAAGATTTGGCTAAGGTGCATCCCATTCTATTGATCCTCAATGAGATACTTCTACACCTTGTAGATAGTCCACCTTTGGTCAATTCATCTGATCAGACTTATTAGTAAAGACATATCACTGCCTACAATATATAAGCTCCTAAGGTTGAGCAAAATCCCAGCCATGAGGTCATAGAAATTGCCTGCAGAGCTTAGAGACAGGATCGTGTTGAGGAATGGATTTGGGGAAGGCCACATAAACAATTCCTACAGCACTGAAGGAACCTTCATAATTCTTAAATGGAAGAAGTTAGTAACAATCATGAATCTTTCTAAAGCTGGCCACCCAGCCAAACTAAACTATCGTGGGAGAAGGGCCATGGTAAGAGAGGTGACCAAAAACCTGATGGCCACTCTGGCTGACGTCCAGGTATTCTGTGTGGAGATAAGAAAAACTTCCAGAAGGACAACCATCATTGCAACATTCCACCAATCTGGGCTTTATGATAGATTCGCCAGACAGTAGACACATGGAGTTTGAAAAAAGGAATGTAAATCAGGCTCAGACAGTGAGAAACAAGATTTTCTAATCTGATAAAACTAAGATTAGTGTCATGTCTGGAGGAAACCAGGCACTTCTCGTCACCTGTGTAATACCATAACAATGCTGAAGCATGGTGGTGACAGCATCACATTGTGGGGCTTGTTTTTCAGTGGTAGGGACTGGGAGGCTAAACAGGGTTGAGAGAATGCTGAACTGTGCAGATATCCTTAATGAAAACCTGCTCCACAGTGCTCTGGACCTGAGACTGGGCCAAATGTTCACCTTCTGAAAGGACAATGACCCCAAGCACAAAGGCATTGGAAACACTGCACTGTGTTAGGGACATCTCTGTGAATGTTCCTGAGTTGCTAAGCCAGGGCCTGGATTTCAACCCAATTGAACCTCTCTTTAGAGACCTGAAAATAACTGTTCACCAAAGGTCTCCATGCAACCTGCCAAAGCTTCAGAGGATCTGAAAAAAAGAATGACAATACTTGTGTCAATGTGATATTTCAGATTTGTATTCTTAGAAAAGTTTAAAAAAATCCTGATCTCACTTTGTAATTCTAGAGTATTGAGTGTTGCTTGATGTGGTGAAAAAATAAATCTAAATGACTTTTCCATGCAATTAATGTTTCTTCTATGAGGATTGTTCCAAATTAATAAAATGTTATGCAAATGAAGCATGAGACGGATGCCTTTATGGTTGTGCACAAAGTGGATCATGAAGTCAGAACCAAGTAAGCCATGGCTGGTTTATGTCATCCATTGTTATCATTGGATCCATGCATGTGTGATAGATAGATAGATAGATAGATAGATAGATAGATAGATAGATAGATAGATAGATAGATAGATAGATAGATAGATAGATAGATAGATAGATAGATATGAAAGACACTATATAATAGATAGATAGATAGATAGATAGATAGATAGATAGATAGATAGATAGATAGATAGATAGATAGATAGATAGATAGATAGATAGATAGATAGATAGATAGATAGATAGATAGATAGATAGTGTGAAACGAGCCCCAGACACAGACAGGTAGACATGTTTAAAAGTCACCACCACACGTTTATTTAAAACTATATACAATAACAAGTGCACCACAACACCCAAGACTCCCCCAAAGTCCAGGCCTCTCTCACTCTGCCTCTCTTCACCGCCTCCACTCCTCTCCACCAAGCTCTGTCCTTCTCCTCTCCCGACTCCAGCCATCGAATGGAGGGAGGCGGCCCTTTTTATAGTCACCCGGATGTGCTCCAGATGCCTCCCGACAATCTTCCGCCAGCACTTCGCAGTGTGACGGCAGTGCCGGCTGCACAACCGGAAGCACTCCGGCTGAGGTCCAGGGCTCCATAGGCATCGGGGCGCCCCCTGGTGGTAACCACGGGCCCCTACAGGGCTGAGCTTGAAAGCTCTGCACCCGTGGTCCCCAAAGCAACCAGGGCGGTTGCCCCCTCGTGGTCTGGAGGAGGCGCAAACCCTCCTCCGGTCCTCCTGGGCATCCCAGCTGGGTACCACCCCCAGCCGTGTGCCACAATAGATAGATAGATAGACTTCTCTATTTATAACAATTGCTGATTGTCCACTTCTCTATTTATAATTATTGCTGATGATTGTATTCTTGAAAAAGCAGAATACAAAATGCACTCCAAATAGTTTATTTTCTTAGGATTGATCACATCAGATTAATTTAACTTTTGTCATATTTGGAGAAATTCTGCTATTAGATACTTGCCAATGTTTAGCTAACTCCACTACTGTTCAATGCTGCCATACCACATGTACTTCAGAAGAGATCATCCACCTGAAGCTAAGCATGTTCAGGAAAGGCCAGTGCTTGGATGGGAGACAAATCAGGAAAAGCTTGAGCTGCTGCTGGATGAAGTGTTGGTGTTGCCAGCAGGGGGTGCTTACCCTGAAGTCTGAATGTGGATACTGTACCAAAGCCCCAATGGAGCCATCCTTCAGATGAAACGTAAAATCAAAGTCCTGACTCTTTGTGGTCATAAAAGATCTCTAGGCATCCTTTGGAAAGAGTAGGGTGTATCCTGATGTCTTGGCTAAATTGCCCATCATGTGCTAGTCATTCTGCCCCTGGAATCATTAGGTCAAGTCAGGTTGGGGAGTATGCACTGGTACAGCATGTTGCCACACCCACCACAAGACAAAACAACTCGGGTCCGGTCTCACACTTTAGAAATGACCATCTACTGTATACACCTCAGCCAGGTGTTACATGGGCATCCCCTTGGCCTGGTCCAAATGCTCAGGTCCTCAACAATGAGGACCCTGTGAGCCGGATCACCCTTGGGGAATCACACCACATGGCTGTAGTTCCATAATTGACAATGCAGGTAATGTGCCTCATTCAGGAATCCATGAGCAACTGCTTGTTCAACACAAAGTCAGACCAGCAGTACTCAAGGATTTTCTGAAGAGATGCAGTACCGAAGGAGTCCAGTCTTCCTCTCAGGTCACTGGATAATGTCCCCTAATCATCCACTGTCTCTAACTGGCTAACTATCTCTCACCCCATCTCCACCCAACAGCTAATGTGTGGTGAGTGTACTGGCGCAGAATGGCTGCCATTGCATCAGGTGAATGCTGCACATTAGTGGTGGTTGAAAGAGCTCCCCACTCTCTATGTAAATCACTCTGAGTAGCCAAGAATTATTATTATTATTATTATTATTACTAATGCTTACAACTGCTTTC
Source organism: Erpetoichthys calabaricus (assembly GCF_900747795.2). Lineage (NCBI taxonomy): Eukaryota > Metazoa > Chordata > Cladistia > Polypteriformes > Polypteridae > Erpetoichthys > Erpetoichthys calabaricus. Next base: position 280,244,945 of record NC_041397.2, on the reverse strand, counting down.
ATTTTTTTTGCTATGTTGAAAGAATAGTTCCCTAGTTGAAGAAAGTAAATAATGCTGGCTCTCACTGAACTGACTTTTTGTAAGCTGTAACTAAACTAAGCATCCTACATGTTTTCAAATGGGCTATTAATGGTAAAGTGTATGGTATGTATAACATTTCAGGATTTTTCTTTATTTAACTAAATATAGCAACATCTACTGACCAGCTTTATCCAATTCATGGTCATGAGGGACAAAGCTTATCTCAGGGGTATTGGCACATGGGAGAAAGCAGATGGGGCATCAGCCCATTGCAGGGTTTACCCAATCACATGCCCACAGAGCCAGGTAAGGGTCACAGATTAATAGACCCACACATGTCTTTGGGAAGGAGTAGTTAAAAAATATTAGGTTTATGTTCTAAACCCTGAATTCTGAATCCATGTCACCCTAATTAACTAAATATAAAACAGAAATTGCAACTAAGTACAGTATGGTATCATTTCAAGATGAAAAAAAAATGTAGCTAGGAAGTGCAACAAATTGATATTTTCTTTATGAAAACTTTTTAACTATCCATCCTTTTAGCCATTTTCCAGATCTAATTATCCAGAGTAGGATTATGGGGAAGCTGGAGCCTAGTCCAGCAAACATCAGCCGCAAGGCAGGAACAATTCCTAGACAGGCATCAGACCATCACAGGGTACTGTTTAACTGTTGCTTATATATAAGCAAATATATCCTTTATCAGTATGACAGAATTACCTAATGAACCAATGCTGTTCCTGATTTGTGCTTTAAATGTCACTTTTTAAAAATACTGTTTTTTTTTTTTGTTTTTTTTTTACACAGGAGGTGAAGTGGCCTTTGCTTCTGCTAGCTGACTAGTCTAAGGGTCTGGGTTCAACTCACAACCTGATCAGTGTCATAATGGAGTTTCCATGTTCCCCAGTGTTCTTTTAGCTTTTCTCTTTTCTCCCTCATTTCAAAGATGTACATATTAAGTTAATTAAGTGCCAGATATAAGTAAATGTGTTTGCTCTAGTGTTCCATTCTCAGCAGACTCTTATATCAAGTAATGCCGAAAAAGGATCTACTCTTAGTAGAAAAAGCACATTTAGAACACTAATGGATGGATGAGTACATTTGTTAAATATAAAGATTATAACTGCTATACACTGTATACGTGGGTGCAGTACCCTTCATATATATTATAATGTTAGACTATATATATAGACTATATATGTCCTGGGTATGACGTTAAACTGCATCCGGCCCTGCAAGCGGTCCTCCAATTTGCAGGGAAATCATGGGGGTTGGTGGCAGGATTGGCAATCCAACCACCATAGAAAAAACTTCACAAAACTCAGAGACTACAGTAAGGACTCCTTTTTGCTCTCCATGGGAGTAGCTCTGCTGCAGCCACCCATAGAAAGGCTGCTTGCATCATGAAGAGGATGGGGGAAAGCTCTCGGGAGACCCATTCCCTGAAGAGTCGAAACCGTTGGAGAGCCAGTGGGGTCAGGTCTGTTAGGGATCGGAACTGGTGTGGTGCTGAGGCATCGCCCGCTGCACGGCACTATTCGGGTCCCAATTTGAGGCGGCCCATACGGGTGGGCGCATGGAACGTCTTGTCTCTCCAGCAAGATGATCATCTTCCTCTGCTGTCGGAGGAGCTGCATAAACTCCGCATTTCAGTGGCGGCACTCTCTGAGGTGCACAGACCGGGGACTGGCCAGATCTCTGTAGGTGGATACACCTTTTATTGGTCTGATCGGTCTGATGGCTGTCATACTCGGGGAGCAGCTGTTGCTGTAGCGGATTGGCTTCTTTCGATGGTGTCCGATGTCACTCCTTTCAACAAGCGTATTATGAGACTCATATTACGGCACTCCCTGGGTGCCTTGTCTGTTGTCTTAGTGTATGCTCTGACCACGGTGAGTGATGTCTTGGTGAGGGAGACATTTTATTTGCAGCTTTACTTGGTGGTTGATGGAGGCCCACGAGGTGACACTCCTCTAGTCATGGCTGACTTCAATGCAGCCACTGGCACCGACAGGGCTGGCTATGAGGATTGTCTCGGTCCCCATGGGTCTGGTAACCGTGGTGAAAGTGGCTCCATGTTCCTTGACTTTGCAAAAAGTCAGGGGCTGTGAATTGCTCGATCCTGGTTCCAGCACCCTGAACCGCATCGTTGGACTTGGTACTCCAATACTGGTGGTGCGGTGAAGGAGATCGATCACATCATCTTGGGCAGATGCTGGAGGGTCTTGCAAAACTGCAGGATCTATAGAAGTGCCCAGTTTGTGAATTCTAACCTCAATAGGATCTGTGATCACTTGCTCACCTACCAGCGACCGAAACAGTCTGGTTTTACGCCTAAGAAGTCTACCATTGACCGCATCCTCAGGTTCTCACTGAGGATTCTCATGGTGCGTAAACGCGAATAACAGCAGAGTTTCTTTGTAGCCTTTGTCGATTTTTGCAAAGTGTTCAATCAAAGTTGATTGAGCTGCCCTGTGGGACATCCTGAGGATTCGCGGGATCCCCTTGAGATTGCTGGATATCATGGCTGGCCTGTTCATTAGTACTGTGAGTGCTGTGCAGAGTGGAGGCAGAACCTCTGCGTTTTTCCCAGTTGATTCTGAGGTTCGTCAGGGGTGTGTTCTTGCTCCTACTCTGTTCAATGCTTGTATGGACTGGGTGTTGGGCCAGGTCGTGGGGTCCAGCGGCTTTAGGGCATCTGTTGGTGAAGAAATGTTCACGGATCTTGACTTTGCTGATGATGCTGTGATCTTCGCGGAGTCAATGGAGGATCTGATCGGGGCGCTCGAGAGACTGAGTGAGGAGTTTGAGTGTCTGGGCTTGTGAGTGTCCTGGATAAAAACCAAGATCCTGGCCTTTAATGACCTCTTGGGCACAGCCATCAGCAGGGTGTCTATTTGCAGACAGAGTATTGACTTTGTTGAGAGGTTTACTTACCTTGGCAGTGACATTCATGTTTCTGGTGACTTTTCCTATGAAGTCAGTAGACGGATTGGGAGAGCATGGGAGGTCATGAGGTCGCTGGAAAGGTGTGTGTGGTGCTCCTGATATCTATACAAAAGGATAAAGGTCCAAGTCTTTAGAGTCCTGGTGCTTCCTGTCTTGCTACAGTATATGGTTGCGAGACATGGACGCTATCCAGTGACCTGAGATGAAGACTGGACTCCTTTAATACTATGTCTCTCCGGAAAATCCTTGGGTACCGTTGGTTTGACTTTGTGTCGAATGAGTGGTTGCTCATGTTGTCCCGAATGAGGCACATTACCTGCATTGTGAGGGAGTGTCAGTTACTGCACTGTGGTCATGTGGCGCGTTTCCCCGAGGGTGATACAGCTCGTAAGATCCTCATTGTTGGGAACCTGAGTGGCTGGACCAGACCAAGGGGTCGCCCACGTAACACCTGGCTGCAACAGAGAGAGGGTCATTTCCAGAGGGTGGGACTGGACCGCGTGTCTGCTTGGGGGGTTGCCAACCGGGATCCCGAGTTGTTTCTTTGTGTAGTGGGTGCGGCAACGCATTGTACCAGTGCATGCTCCCCAACTTGACTTGACTATATACTGTAAATGGGTTTTAGGGGCTATTGACCAATGACTGGCATAAGTGTTCTCTTCAAAGAATATGAAATTCAATCAGTTATCTTCAAACACCCACATAACAGGTGATTTTAATCATCTTAATCACACTAATATTACTATAAAATCATGAAGGGGACACCCCATCTCTTGTTAAAAAATCAGAAATGAAATTTATTTGACTCATGAAAGTCCATTTACATTTCTGAATATCCTTAGTTTAAGATCTTTAGTCAAGCCAGCCTAGACATTGACTGGCCAGACTGGGAGGATGCCCTGCCTTTTACATGAAATCGACTGATAATCAGTGGGATATTTAAAACAGGTAGATAAATACCAATAGATTTTTTTTTCTGTGTCCAGTTCAAAGGGAGAATACGCAAGAATGATGATTTTAGTGACTTTGAACACAGTATACAGTAAATATGATTGTCAGACATTCCAGCATGAGTGAATTTAGGACATATTCTCACACATGGCAGTGTCACAACTGAATTAAAAATGGACCATCAAAAATATCCAGCAATGAGCACCTGGGGTCAAAACAGAGGGGTCAAGAGAGGATGAAACAACTTGTGCAGAGTACCAGATAGGATATATAGTTGAAAACAATACTAATGGATAAAGAGGCATACCAGAATGCCTATCACATTATATCTTCTCACAGATGGAGTATGGTGATTGATGACCATAAATATTAAGATCTGGTCATATTACTGTAGAAGAACATCAACTGGCCCCGTAAATTCCAGTTCCATTTGCTTCATGTTGATGGGAAAACTTTGATGTGGCAAACACCTTGTGTGTCCATGGATTTATCTTGTCAGCTGTCAACAGTGAAGGACTATGGTGGGGTACCAAAGCATGGATGTGGAGGTGGCACACATTATGTTCCATTACTATGAGTGGAACAGTATGAATATTATAATGATGGTAATTTTTGTACCTTTGTTGATAATTAATTTTGTAACCTTGTCCTGTAACACTTGCTCCCAAACAGTCCCCCAGATTGGTATTTGCTTGATTATCTTGACCTCTTTTGTAAGACTCTTTAGAAAAACGTATTTGCTGAACTAATTCATGTAAATGTAAAAGGTGAATGCATTATGAGATGTCCAAGCATTATCACCCAGTAGATGCACCCCTTAATGGAAGCGGTTTGCTCAACAGCAAATGAGCCTTTTTGCTCAACAACAGTTTTTGGTTGGATTGGGATCCTCCTTGGTCATCTTTAAGATGAAACTGGTGATTTGGAGATCACAAGTGTTTACCTATTGAGCTGAGCTCTTTCGAACTAAGATGGGTGTGATAGTTATTATTAGTGAATGGGCAGCCCCTCGGTGGTTGTTAAGTCTTATATATCAATGTTTCAAAGTGAAATTCAATATAGTGACTGACTTTATACTTCTTTTCCAGTTTTATAGTGGATATCCATCATTTACAGTATACACCACCTTATAAACTACACTCTTTGAGTGGAGCATGCACTGTTAAGTGCAAATTTCTTTATTCTAATTATTGTATTGATATTGTTTGCAATGTGATATACCTGGAGAATGTCAACTCCAGCATTACATGAAATGCAAAATTTCAAAAAATGTCAATTGCTGTCTATAACACTGAGGAAGCAAGATTCAAATACTGTGCCTTTAAATCAGGGAATTCTGGGTAGTGTGATATTGTTTATATAGTGGAACACTGTTAACTATTCTTGCATTCTCTGCATTGCCTGCTTCCTGATGCTGCTCTGTGTTTCAGGTCTTGTGTCATATTTTGAAATTAACCACCTAGTTTTGTGTAATTCACCAAAGGTGGTGGTCCCTGGTGGGTGGAGTACCTTGTGCTCGTGGTTAATCCTTTTTTTGATATTGTTTAAAAGTTGTTTTTGTGCTATCCCAAGTTTTATATCGACTCGATGTGTATAATGTTGCTTTACAGACAAAATTAAGGTGCACTTCTGGCTGTGTCTGATACATCTGTAGGTGCTTTGAAGTTGTTGGACTTGCATGTTGCTCTCCAGTTTTGAGTTTTTGTAGTTGTCTGTCTAGTGCCGCTCTGTTCACACCCAGTTTCTGAATTCAGAATGGCTGATGATGATTTGAATAGTGATAACAGTTTTTGTTCAGAGAATGATATTCAAAGTGATTTTTTGCAGTGTTCTTTTAAAACTGAATATGTGAATAAGAATCCCTTTTTGCGTCCATGTACTGAAGATATACCAGTACGACCTGAAATTTTCATGGCAGAGTGCCTGAATCCATTTAGCATTGGAGTGGCTGAATTTAATATGAACAACCCCTTCATGTCAGATGAAGTGTGCTGTAATAATTATTTGACATCACTATTGAAAAATTTTAAAAGTACAAATCCATTTATTACATGTGAACAGCTGTTTGAGCACAATCAGGTTAATGTAAACTCAGTTTCATATCCTTCTTTCACTCATTTTTATGCGTGTTGGGCCAATACATATTTGCCAGTCAGTGCTCACTGTTGTCATTGCCAGAGAACACCACAGGAACATGTGGAGATGCCTTTTGAGTCATGCAAATCTCAGATCATCAAGAAACACTCTCCTGGTAGAGCTGATTTATGTATTGGAAACAGTGATGCACAGTTAATAGTCTCACAACAACATAAAGACGATCACAGACAGCACAATGTAATGCAGTCTTTGTGTGAAGATCTGAGGAAAAGATTATGAAGTAGACTAAGCAGTTAATTACACCTCCCCAAATGAGAGAGAAGGCAAAGGCTAAGTACACGCACATGAAACGAAACAGGCCATCAAGTACAAGGATTACATTTTACATTTAACAGTTGCTTGCTTTGAATGAAGGAGAAGATGAAAATTAAGTACAGGTAAAGAGAAGGACTAAACCACCCTTTGTATTATCTAGGATGCTGTAAAAAGCACAGTTCATGTAGGGCTTTAGATGAGCTCCTTACAAGGACAGCAAATTAAGTTCTAAAGTAAAGAACTTGCCAATAATATCAGATAGAAGCATGTATGGACTCCACTGTTAAGTAACAAATCTTAACTGAAGAGTTCATTTTAATTGTCTAGTTAGGTAGGGAGCAGGTTCAAATCATCCATGCTTGGATTTTGATTTTTTTATTCATTAGTGCTTATTCGGTATGACTCGGGGTTACTGTACCTTCTGTGAATTTCCTGTGAGGTCTCTACATTCTTTCCACAGCACAAGAAAACTGATTCATTTGGTTCTTGCGTCTGTCAGTCTAAGGGACTATATCAGGAAAGCTTCTTGCCTACAACCTGAAATGCCAAGACATGTGTGGTGAGCCCATTCATCATCCATTCATTATCAAACATACTATACAAGCTTAGGCTTGTGCAGTGTGTGCAAGAAAGGAACCAGTCCTGTTTGGGGTGCCACTTCATCCACAGGGCACACTCACACACTTGCCACAATCATCGGACAATTTAGTGTTGCATATTAACCCAAAACTCACATCTTCAGACCATGGGGAGGAATATCTGTGCATACTTACAGATTGTGCTCAGGTTGGGATTTGAATTAGAAACTGTGCGTGCTAACCATTTAATGAGTCCATTAAATGTTTTATTGAACAGCTATAAGCTTAAAATAACCAGACATCACCGTCATCTGTACAGACATATAATTTAGCACCCCTCACCCTGGCTAAATAGCCTCTTGTTTGGTCCTCACCCTACATAACTATTGCCTGGCTATCCTGGCCCTATCCTCATTGCTTGATTTCTCTTTCCTGTATCTGACTTCTCTGACTCTCATTCAGAGCTTTCTCTGAACCCAGTTTCCTAGGACCCTAAAATACCATGTGTCATTTTTAATGTTGCATGTTCAAATGCTAACGATAAAATTATATTTAAATTCTGCTTTCTTATGCGTCAAGCGAGCCCTGGTTTTTATTGAGAAAATGTTTCTTATATCACAAGCGAATTGCCTGAAATGTAATGAATGCAATTAATGAGCTGGAGCATACCCATCATTGGACTCTCAACACTATGTAACTACTGTATGTCCATACTTTGAAAACATGGACAGATGTCTCCTTGAATATTACAGGCTACATCCATGCAAATATGAATCGCTTATATTTTCCAATTGTTTTGCTCAGAAACCTGAAATAATGGCTGGACTCTCACCACAGTCTATCCAGCGGAGCTACACTGTACATTAGAGATGTACAGTAGATTGTTCTACATAAAGAGGGTATCTGTTTTTTTCCATTTGACAGAATATTCCAGACTGTTTTCTCTAAACATACTGAGACTGTCTGTAGGCTTTTGAACAAAACAAATATAAAGACCTTTAAATATATTTTTTAATACAGACATGCCATAGGTGATTACACTGCCTAAAAAATATTCATCTCCTTGAAAGATTTTACATTTTTTGCTATGCATTTAATTACACAATTATTGACACTGATCATCTGAAAAATGTCAAAGTGAAATCAGATCCCTGTAGATTAGTCTAAATGGATTATGCATATAAAACACAAGATAGCTGATTCCATAAGTCTTCATCCTCCTTCAAGTCCATATTTTGTAGATGCACCTTTGGGAGCCATGACGGCCTTGAGTTTGTGTGGACAGGTTTCTTTTAGCTTCTTTTTTTAGCACATCTGTACACTGCCATTTTTCTCCATTCTTCTCTGTAAAAGTGCTCTGTCATGTTGCGTGAATTAAGAGGCTTTTTCCATCCCTCCCACAAATTCTCAATTTTATTGAGATCTGAACTCTGACTCAGCCACTCCAGGACATTCACATTATTGCCCTTAAGCCATTCCTGTGTATCTTTGGCTTTATGCTCATTGTCTTGCTGGACACCCCTAAGGTGTAGGCTTCTTGAAGACTTCATCAGGTTTTTCTCCAAGATTTCAATGTGTTTTTTTTTACCTTCTACCCTCACAAGATTTAAAGTGCCTGCTGCAGAAAAGCATTTCCACAGCATGATGCTGCCACCACCTTGCTTTATGGCAGTAATGGTGTTTTTTATATTGTGCAGTGTAAGAAGGTGTTTAATCTGATAGCCTAAAAACTTAATTTTGATGTCATACGACCATAGAATAAGAATATAGTTTCCTATGTGCCTTCTGGCAAACTGTAGCTGAGTTTGCAACAGTGGTTTTCTCTTTTGCACTCTATCATAAAAGTGCAACTGATGAAGTACCAGGACAGCAGTTCATGTCTGCAAAGCCTCTCCCATCTCACCCAGCGTAGCTTGTAATTCCTTCAGAGTTTTCAGAGTTCTCTTAGTGGCCTCCCTCACTCATCTTCTTGAATGATCACTCAGCTTTTGTGGATGGCCCGCGCTGTGCAGATTTCCAGCTGTGTCATACTCTTATTTAACTGGACTCCAAGGGATATTCTGTGACCTGGATATTTTCTTGTTCCCATCCCCTGAGTTGTGCTTATCAATCACATTTTCACAGAGATGTTCAGAGCGTTCTTTGGTCATGTAGGTTAGGCCACCATACTGACTTGCCACAAGTTGGACCTTTAAGATAAGAAGCATCAAAATAAACTGAAACCCCAGACAGGTAATCTCCTTTGAACTAAACCAACATCTAAAACCAACTGGTTGCACCAGTGATGATATAGGTATGTCATACTTATGCAGTCAATTATTTTATGTTTTATATTTGTAAGTAATTTAGACCACTATGTAGAGATCTGTTTTCACTTTTACAGTTGATCAGTGTGTTGAAAAAGTTCAATCAAATTCACTTTGATTCAAAGTTGTATAACACCACAATGTGAAATCTCCTAAGAGGGTGAATACCTTTTATAAGCACAGTATTTAATAATTGCTAATGTGTTCAGGGTGATTTCTCTTTCCTTTTAATAGAGAGTTCTCCACAGAAATAAATTCTTAGCAAGCAGATGAAAATAATGTCTGATTTACCAGCTTTAAGTCCATTTACTGTATATATAAATTAAAGCCTCTCAGGTTGTTGTCTCTTGAGATAGCCATAGGTGAAGTGAATATCCTCCTGTTTAGCCCCCCTTTACTCTTCTTTTGTTTACATGACACTGGAAGTGGCAGTCCATGTGCCTCTCCTTCACCTCTCTTCAGTTAGACAGGATTCCTATATCATCCAGCTATTCTCCCTGAGTGCAGTGTCAAAAGGCCAGCCATGATTCTCGAAGGAGAACACAGGTCTAGGAACAACTCCCTAAAGGTTTGTAGCGAAAAGCTCTAAAATCCACCACTGAAAAGGCTCAAACCAAAGGGCTTCTTCCTAAAACCTTGCCCCCAATTTCCTCCAGTCTGTACATTTTAATATGGCAGGGATTGCAGAGTCACATTTATTACCCATGTGTTAGAAAAATACATAAAATGACTATGGAAATCCAAGTTGAGAGAGTACGAAACTGAACAAAAGACCTGACACTGAGAAAAAATAGAAAGCTAAATTATCAATTCAGGAGTTCAGTAACACAAGATAACCGAAGTTTATTGATTCATTTGTATATTGATGAGTGCAGCAACAGAGAAGACCACAAGTGTCTGACTTCTGGCTGCTATGATATCTTTCTAGCATTTTGACTACTGCATCACTATATGGCATAACTACAGCAAATAGAGTGCTGTGGCTATATTTTGGCATGACATTTTCAATCAGTAAACTTAACTTTAGTTGTTTGTTTAGATGTGCAGTGAGATGTTGGCTGCTATACAGCCTCATCCATGGTTCAGCAATCCGCATCTCCTCTGGCTCTTTACATATTTTGCAGTTCATATTTTTAGAAACGCAACTGCCAATTTTTCCAACCTTACATCAGTTCCCAGCACTGTCGTCGTAACTGTGAATAACGTGTCATTCACTTTTACTTTTAGTTCATTGATGTCTTCAACTGCCAAGGTATAATTTGATTTTACAGAAAGATATTTTTCTTGCAATAGGTTGTTTATTTTTAACACGTGCAATGTTAATAGGGGTGTTTTTAGGAGGTTCTTTGCCTATAGGCAGTTTTTTATAACCAGAAGCTTCCTATCTGTTGGGTCCATTTAACAAGAGCAGTGTATACTTTAAGTGCATTGGATGGTAATGAGGCATTTGATTGGTTTACAAATGTGACACTCAATGTCTCCACCCACTTTTAGGTACAAATTCACTCATGGATGTCTCCAGATACTGTACATGTATCATACATCTGGCTCTGTGAAATTATTGCATAATTTCTATTTTGAACACTCCAAATTATTTTTGAAAGTTATTATTTTGTTTTTAAATGTTTCATTTAATTTTATCATTATTCTAGCAATACCACTTTGTGTTCTGTTTTTTGTATGGATCCCATCAACTTTGTGGCTGTCTTTGCATGGACACAGCCATATTGTTTGCTAGTTGCCATGCTTGTTGGATGGGTGTCACACTTAAAAATAAAGGTGCCAGAGTTGTTCTTCTGAGCAATGCCATAGGGGAACCATTTTTGGTTCCAAAAAGATCCATCCACATGAAAGTTTCTAGAAGGAACCTTAATTTATTTAGATTCATAACGTTTCCATGAATGTTTCCATACTGTGAAAAATCTCGAATAAATGGTCTTAGATTTGTGAAATACCAATGGCTCATGATTTAAAACGATTTTTGCTGCATATAATAACACAGGTTAAGTTCAGGTTTTCAGAATCTGTTAATGTCTTTCTAGGTAGCCTGCCCTACATTAAAGATTTCAGTTTTTTCTACATATTAGATAAAGATTTTAAAAGCATGAAGAACCAACTTCATACGTAAAGAACACTTTTCAGAATGAAACAGTGCTTTGTCAAGCAATGGAGCAACAAGGAGCCACACAATCCAGTAAAGAACCATAAAGTGCTACAAAAGAACCATTATTTTTAAGAGGGCATAGGGCATATTGTTTCGTCAGATGGTGGTGCACCAGGCTTACAATACGAGTTTTGGGATAAAACAAACTTCTTTGGATGCCTCATGCTTTTTTTTTGGAATAGTGATTGTTGTTTTGTTAGTTTGCCCCTTAGACTTGGAAGCTCTCCATCTGACCACCTAGTAGTCTGGATTTGTCAAAAGTACTTTTCCCATTTAAACTTACTGAATCCTTACCTGGACTTTGACTACGAGTTTAGCTTGCACCCTTTCACCTTTCATCTCCTTTTCTCTCTCTTTTTTCTAGTGTGCATTCTGAATTCCTCAGAATGTTCACAACACCCAGTATATTTCACATTGAGAGTTGGAGGCAACTGTGACAATATTATCAACTACCTCTGTATTTGCCTCATACAGTATTACAGTCACTAATATCTCATTTAGTAGCAGTGCAGCTTTGAAACTTCCATCTTAATTATTCTGAGGAGAGACTTGGCGGTCATATGTTCGTGATGTCCATAAATTTTAATGACTTTCTGGCAAATGCATTGCCCACTTGAGAGTGCTTATTGTACAGACAGACAATTAAAAAAATGAGACTTTATAGCTATGAATTTGTGAGGAAGATATCAAATCTCACTAAAGCTCATCAAAATAGTGCATTGATCATAAATGATTCATAGCGGCCACAAACATTGGCGGTGTTACCAGGAGGAATGAGATGCATATTAATGACAACAAAGGGTAATGGATCTGAAATCTGAATTGCTATTATAGTCAATATTAGGAAAGTCACAGCTCTATTGAATTGAGGGTCACAGCGAAAACACTATGCCCTTTCATTGTTATTACTCACTTCTGCCTGATATGGTGTACATTCTAGATGTTATGCCTGTAACGACAGATCGATACTCTGCCATTTTGAAGTTTGTCCTTTGTGGTGTGTTCTCAGAAAGGTTAGCATTTGCACTTATTGACCAATAAAGCAACTTCCTGGATGCATCTTAGTCACCAGTCTACACATCTTTAGATATTAAAAGAAGCCAACTAAAACAAAGAGAAATACTGTATATAAACATTGACATTGAAATGTGGTTGTCAAACACTGTTAAGCAACGGTGGTTCCCTCTTCTGCATGCCACTCATTACACATAATTATTTATTTTGTACTCTAACAGATTTTTCAAATGTATTCTTCAAAGACCGTGTAGATTTGTGAAAGAAGTCTGATGACATGAATGAAATTTGGATCGCTCGAGTATGCTATGACACTTCCACCATAATAAGGTCCAGTGATTTACAGATCCAGTACCATGTGGAAATTCATGGAATAGTAGGCATGAGAATGTTCAAAATGGTGTTTTTTAATTCATTCAAACAGGGTAGACCCCTTCATAATTTCCATGCATACATGTACCAACACCTTTGGAAGATCCATATAGAAGACCACTAAACCTGTAAAATAATTGCAGGTGGAATCTGGTGTTCATGTAATTTTTGACAGTTTCAAGTTTAATTTTGTGCAAATGTAAGCACAAATGAGTGGCTCATGATGACCTGACCTCCTGGGATATGGTACTACTCTTTTCACCCATTCGCGGTTCACGAATCACCTCAGGCATCTAACGGCTTAAGTCCATTTGAACTATTATTTGGCAGGCGGTCAAAAGGGGTGTTGAACCTGTTTCAGGACAAATCTGACACTTTTGGGGCAAAATTGTTGATTGGGTTGCTTTGTTCCAAGAAAGTATTCTAAATTGTCAACTACTGCTGTGGAACAGCAGCAACGCAGACTTGTGATGTGTCTATCACAGACTTGCACAAGAGAGAAGGAGGTGAGTCCAGGTTTCCGAGAAAATCAGCTTTATTGTTGTGAAGTCAGGAACATTCTCAAAGCATTTATTCAAACAGGATTTGTCACTCAAACACACACAGCATGCAAACAGGGACGATGACATTGTTTTGAATTTGCCCCCTTCTCAGATCAAAAGAACAGAAATCCTTCCTGCACAAGTGAGAAGACATAAAGTGAGTGTAAGGCCAGGTTAGTGCCTGCTTTTAAATATTCCTCGTATCAACCATTGGGCGACAGCCATGTTATGCCGGGAGACTGCAAACTTGCAGTTGAATCAGGGGCAGACAGCCATTCCCTGCCTGCCTTAACAGAATTTTGGTGCACAGTACAGTTGGGGGGGCGTTGTCTGAAGGGTTGTCGGGGTCTCAAAAATCTCACAATGCAGAGGAGCAAACCACACAATTCATAAAAAGATGATGTTCCAAGTAACCCATTCTCGCAATTCTGTTGTTACTTTAGTTTACAGAGGATTTGCAGCAGAAGATAAGCTCAGAAGTGGAAAAAGTGTGACATTCTTACAACAAATGAAGTGAAAAGGTTACAGCTAAAAATAATTGTTTCTTTTTCAAACTGAAATATGCTAATATAGGGTTGATGGGCGCTTGAGCCTTTCCCAGCAGTACTGGGTGCAATGCAGGGCCCCACAATCCACCAGTCCACTTAACCGGTAAGAAATTTTGGAACTGAAGCATTTATAACATGCTGGAGCTTAAATACAGGACTTGTGTTTTGATCATATAGTTGTTTTTGTCTGTCACACAATATTTGTGTACTTCCTGAACCTGCTTAATCTAATCTTGTTCATTATTGCACTCATGATTTTTTTAAATATATGTTGTGGATAATATTGTGGATAATATTATGTATTTACTTGTTGAACTAAGGAGAAGCGAGACAGTGAATAAGGCAGTTGACTCATAATCTTAGGATTGTGCATGCTGGAGTGTGTCCCAATAGTACCAAAAGTAACATCTAAGATGCTTAAGCAATAATAGTCGGAGTCACTTCCATGACTCTCATGCAGATTTAAATGGGTTTGAATATATATGTATGTAAATCATAAGCAGAGTGGTGTAATGGTTAAGGCTTTGGACTTCAAATCCTGATGTGGTGGGTTTAAATCCCTCTACTGACACTGTTTGACCCTGCCTGTGCTCCAAGTGGAAACCAAAAGGAAAGTAACTAATTATATCACAAATGTTGTAGGTTGCCTTGGATAAAGGTGTCAGCAAAATAATAAGTAAATATAAATAACTGTAGCATTACCTTAATGCAGTTCCCATTATAATATTTATATTTTCTTTCTGCTCTAGACAAAAGCAGAAGGCATAATGTCATAAGCAGATGGTTCTTTGTCTAACAAAAAAAACAAAAAAGGGCAGCATGACCTTTCTCCTCACCAATTTGCCTTCCTGTTTGTGTGACTCAGCTCTAGGGGAATCAATTGGCAATCCCACCACTCCTAAGCTTCAGTCAAGCCTTACCTCATAGCCTCTTATCTTTCCCACTGTTGCTCAGAGTAAACTGATCTTCACTTCGTTTTAAACAACCAGGATCTGCAACCTGAGAGGTGCCACCTAGGCCCACGCTCTGGGCTTCAGTGTGCACCATGGTAGCCCACCTGCATGTCACTGAGTGGTTCTGACTGCCCTTACATTACATTTGCACAACCAATCTCAACCCAAGTAATAATGAAACTTGATAAAGAACTAAAAACCTTTCTTCATGGTTCATCTGTAAAAGTAAACATTTTAATAGAGGCGTTATACAGGTAAGTATGTAAATATTTAAGATGCACACATTAGGAAACACTAGTTATACTTTCAGATTTGGAAATGGCATATGATGGTGTGCACTGTCACAGAAGCAAACTTCAGAATTATACAACTCACTTATAATCATGTTATACATTTAGTAGTTATGTGATCTGTTTAAGTATGTCCAAAAACATTGTCCTGTAGGAAAGAAGCAGACCGCTTAGGCACAACTGAACCTGGCTCCTGTGAATGTCTGATGCACCCATTATTTGACATGTAGTAGCTAGATGATGCTCTCTTGAAATTTCAGACCTTTCTGATCCACATGAAAAGGCTTTCTTCTAACTTACGGAAAAGCAGATCTCTCACTGTAATTAATTTTGCATTCATGTGTATAGAAACACCAATCACTTCTGTGTTATTAGGAATTCGACATTCTGTATCATCCCACCTTGCTCTTAGATCTCACAACTGTGTTTCTTCTTTTCAGAAGTACTACTTGCCAAAACAGAGAAGGTGGGAAAATTCAGTTGAGTCAACCCCACCAAAGTGTGCCAGGCCTGCCGGAAACCATCTGCTAGGTTTAGGCTTTAAGAGTACTATTCATAAGTGTTTGCCTGCTGGTTAAGCAACTCATATCCCAATGTAGCAAAATCAAACCATCTTAAATGCTGATCACTTTTAAGGGTCAGTGTCAGGCTCGGTGTCAGACTACACCCTTGTGTATATAACAGATATACTGTAGTTGAATTAAACTTTGTTAATGAAAACTGGGCATAGAATATAACTTCTCTTGTGGGAAATGATTTGGCATTAGTGTAGAAGAATGAAAAATACAGGGTAGATAAAAGTCCGGTAGATTTTATGCATACCATTAGCCCTAAAATCAGACTTATCTATCAAGGATGGTTTTTCTCTTATGCTTGGTTTCTCCCACAAAACAGTATAAGACCCATCACAATCCCTTAGCTGCATACTGTACATATGTAGTCTGACCTGAAGGATGACAGAGAGAGGCAGTCCTCTTATCCTACGAGACTTTGTGTTACTGAGAGAACAGCACTGAGCCTGGTTTGTGCATATATCTCTAAATACTATCCAAAATATGTGGGTTTGGTCCTTGACATTGTTTTTGTACTGCTAGATTTCAGTGTCTGTGGGAACGATAGTGATATCTGGGTATGTTTCAATGTGAGTGTGAGTGATACGTGGATCTGGCTGCCTTATCTGAATCCATTTTTGTACTATTTATAGATTTATGGTAGGAAATAGCGCACAATGTGACATCCAAGTGTGCCAGCTCTTAGTCTAACTTGGGCCAAAAGTCAATCAGTCTTATAGTAGTAACATTTTTTCTGAGGATTAATGTTTTCAGCACTAAGGTAAAGAGCAGGGATGAACTGCTAACTGATTGTTGTTAAGCTGAATGGAATATCTACTAGATGGAAGGAATGAGAAGATCTTGACACATACTGAGGGTGTCTTTTTAAATGCATACAATTGGAAAGGGATCAGCTCTCAAATTATGAAGAATTTAGCACCTCAGTGAAGATCAGAGTTAAAGAACTTGAGTAGTTCTTAGTCTAGATCTTGGTAGTTGACACATTTGCTGGGAAGTGTGGCCCGAACATTTCTGTTGCCATGTGATGTAGGCAGTCCATATGAATGCACTAGTGGGAATGTGGTTAAGGTTAAAGAAACAGGCATTCTGTGCTATGGCAGCAGGAATATCTATTATTCTGACACAGAGATGCTGGCAGGTCTTGAAGGGAGAAAGTGCAGCAATAGTCAAATTTAACGTCTGTGAATGATATGAATTACATAAGGTCAGGGATAGCTTCAGTCATGGTCTGGATGAGGAGTAATATGTTAATATGGAATAGACATATCATTACGTTAGAAAAGATTTTATATCCAGTGGGTGCACTGAGGCAAAGCTATTAGAATGGTACTTGAACATACTGTATGATCTTGAAATATCTTGATCAAAACATCTGTGGAAGGCAGTGTCTTTAATTTGAGACTATTAGAGTCAATATAGTTGTTTCCCTTTTCAGAAAAGTGGACAGAATGGTGCTTTCCATTTACCAGGGTAGAAGACACTCAGCCTTTGCTAAGAGACTGGAATGTAGAGTTAGTTGAAGATCACTTTATATGGTAAAGAGTGCTATGCAAAAGTAAATTAACTAGTTGAACTTCTAATGTAGAAAGCTGAATTTGGATTCCACCCTGGCCATGGAGCAGTGGACCAGATTTTTGTTTTTGCAAGGATTTTTGGTGAGTTTTATGCAGTAGATTTAAAGATATAGAAAAAGACTTCTCACTGTATGTACCCTTTTTATGTTGTAAGAGCTGCTACAAGGGTGTGGAGCAGAGGCCTGATGTTAAATGCTATTAACGTTCTGTGTTTATATAGTTAAGAGCTGCATTTCCAACTTGGGTATTATTGGTCAATTTAAAGTGAATGTAGAATAGCCAAAGCTCAAGGAGTACCTAGTTGTGAGGCCTTTGCTATGTACGTAAAATGGTTTCATCTGTGATCAGTGACAAACTGGAAAAATTCAGAGCTGAGTGTGACACAAAATGAACTTCTCTGAAGGTTTAAGAACATTGGAGTCTTGATTGCGAGTAGGGTAAAGATGTTCATTAGTTTGCCTAAGGGCAGTGCATTAAAATCAGTACAGAGGATGATGGCACATTTGGAAGGTAATCCTTGAGCCACGTTTTTTTAAATGGTCCATACCATCTATCTGAGGTCAACGACCATAAAAGTAGGTTACACAGAGTTCTTGGGTTCACTTACTATAAAAAAGGGTGAGTAAAATTACTGTTGCCTTGGTATGTGTGTCTTGTGAGGATGTTATTCTGGTAATTCTCACAGGATCTTTACCAGGCATGTTATACTAAATGGACATCCAAAGGGTCAACTAAAACACACTGCAAATATATCCCTCAGAAGGAATAGGAATGCTTCGAAAATTCCCAGGAATAGTTGCAGACTGTTCCTGGAGTTAGGCAAGTCTGGCCAACTCAGTCTCCTGCCAGTATGACCCTCATCAGAAAAAGCACACAAACATGGAGTGAAAATAGCTTAATGCTATATATAAAGTAAATGGTCTGTTAAGCAGTCACAACATTCAGTCAACATGAAAATCACTGGACTTTTCAGTGCTGATCCCTGATGTTGGTTCACTTGGTGACTCTCTGCTAGGTAGTTAGCCTTCAAGTGTTCACAATGTAGAGATACAGATTCTAAGCCAGTCAGGAATGCTCCATCCTTATTGTATATTTTCTAGCCCTAATTTCTCCAGGGCAGCATCATAGGGAGCAGGAACTAGTCCCTGCAGCATTGGATTCAATACAGGCAGGGTACTCTTACTGATGCCCAGACTCACACCAATTAAGAAAGCCTAACGCACATGTTACTTGGCTGGCTGGGGCTTGTTTTAATTGAACCACAAAGTCTAGATATGTTAGGGCATTGTTATTGTAACAATTTGCAAAATTAGAGTATATGCTTATAAGAAATGCTAACGGTCATGAGTCAGTAGGTTTACTAGAATTCATGTAGGTTTCAGTTTGATGTTTAAAATACCTTTTTTAATTGGCCCAAAATTGCTTCAATGCAATAAAAATCACATTTTCATTCCACACTTATCCCAACAGTAAAATGAGTAATATCCTTAAATTTTGAAAGCTCTAGTGTTTAAATGCTAAGCTAAGTACCATTTATTGGGAGCAGTTGAGAAGTCATGAAATATTTATGAAAATACTGTACCTTAACATCGCTATTTTATGATTGTTCTTGGCATTTTTATGTATTTCATTTCATTCATATTATTAACTTGTAATTATTTAATAAAAATATTATAAGAAGGCTACAAAATTAAATAATATTTTTATGTCAAAGGTTTACATTTATGTAACTTCAAAATATACTGAACTGGCTGAAAATGAGAACATTTGAGATAAAAATGTCTATTAAAATTAAGAGAATCTCATAGCCTTTTGTGATTTTTTTTTAATTAACTGTAATGTCAACTGGAATTAGAGCCTCACACATAAATCTCTTACTCAGCCTCAATGGAGTTTTATTAATTATTCCATAAGGTGGGTTGAAGAGCACAAGATCATGTTCTGTAGTGTGCATATCTCAATAAAAACTTGATTCCTTTGAGAAAAACATGATGAAAAAGATTAGGACGGATAATGGGTAGCCATTTTTCCATAAGGTATGTTAAGTTTTAGTTGGACTAAAGCTTTTAGATCATGTAAGCAAGAAGATGTAATGATAATACATATATCTGGTTTTGAACACACTGGTCTATAAACATGTAACTTGCCTTTCTTGTAACTAACTGTTCAAGCAACTAAGAATTAGAGTGGATTTTAATTTGCCATGACAGATATGCAACCTCTTCCCACTAGTTCCTTGTTAAGTTCTTTTACTTTTCATGGAAATCTTGCAGAGTGACATTAAAATAAGAATCTCATACTAGTGTAACAATGCAACTATTAAAAACCCCATAAACCTGACCTAACCTTTAAAGCTGACGTTATCTTTACAAACATAGAGGAAGCGTCTAAAAACTTATTTGGTTGCCACCCAGGAGCCATGTGGAAACTTTTAAAGCTTTTTTCCCTTTTAGAAGGGTGTTTTTTGGCTGTACAGGAGCAAAAGCAGTTGATGGTTTGGGGGTGCGTTTAGAAAAATTACTTGTTACTTGCATTCAAACAAGCTCTGGTGAGGCAGGGCAGTAAGCAGCATTAGCTGACACTGGCAACTCTGTAAGTAAATAACCGGAGTCATAGTGAGAAATGATTCTTTAGCGAAGAATAAAAAGGGCAGTGGCTTGCGACACTGTAGCTTCACAGGGACGCCAAGGCAGCACTGTGTAAATGGACAGAGAGTGGCAAGACACTCCGTAAGCCTTAATGCGAGCAGCACTAAATAACTGTCAGCAGGTTTACAGCAAGGATAAAATATTTAACAAGGTTTGGACTTACATCCAGGTTGTCTTGGTGTTTTTCAGATGTTCTGCCATTAGTTTCAGTAATAGGCCTCATGCCTTTTGTTCTATGTTTGCCGGCTGGTTTTTTGAGGTTGGCGCCGAGGTCAAGCTCAGTCGTGGCTGTCCAGAATTCAGAAAGACAGCCACAGGGAAGCCCATTTTGTTTAGCTGTGAAGGTACATTGTATTGTTTTTTTTTTTTCTGGTAACCTCAAGGTTAGGTGGAATTGTGTTTTGTTATGATAGTTAAGGATCAATTATATTTATTTTGTTTGTGGGTGTTTTGGTTTTTGTTTGAGGTGCATCATTTCCACCCTGCAGGATTGTAATGGTACCTCCTTATAGGCATACTGTACGGGGGAATTGAGACATCTTTATATGTACGTTTATAGTCAGGGGAGGTTTCTGATTGATCGTGAAGGAGGAGTTGCATTTAGGGCTTGGGCTGATGTAGAGGCCAGTTTTAGTAGTTTTTGTTTTTCTTAAGGTTGCTAATACCCTTTTTCTAGACTGAAACTGACTGAACAGATATCAGAGTAAGAGCCGATGTTTTGTTTTTCTTATTCCATCTTCACTTCTCTTAGTGTTTTTTTCCCATTTCCCACATGAAGACAAGTTTTGACTCTGGACTGCATTTTTTTTGTTGTTTAGTGGAGCATAAATTTTTTTCTTGTATATATTTGCACCAAGAACTGAGAGTTTTTGTTAAAAAAAAGAAAAGCTATTGTGGAATAAAAATCTACTTATTATTTGTACATATGCTTCTCTTGTGCCTCTCTTATTATACTTTAAGTTTATATTATACTCTGCTTTAGTAGACGGCTTGTGATACGGCTGACTTCAAAGTCAGGAAAGTAGAGCAGTTAAGAGGGCAACAGCACAAGGGTTCATTAATACGAAAGAGTACAGTGTGAGTGGAAAGCTTTTAAGTAAGGAATAAGAGGAGCACAATGTTAGGAGAGCAGACAGAGAAAAGTAAATCTAACCTCATAAAA
Source organism: Erpetoichthys calabaricus (assembly GCF_900747795.2). NCBI lineage: Eukaryota > Metazoa > Chordata > Cladistia > Polypteriformes > Polypteridae > Erpetoichthys > Erpetoichthys calabaricus. Next base: position 280,223,886 of record NC_041397.2, on the reverse strand, counting down.
GGACAACAGCAGGCAGTGTGGTTGGGAGGGTGGGAGGGGGAGATTACAGGAGCTTAGGGGGCCAGAAGGTGTAAAAAAATAACTGTAGCAGTTCTTTAATCAAATTTCATTGGCTTCATTTTTTTTAGTTTTATCATTTATAATAATTTAATTTAAAAAAAAAACAACTTTAAAAACAAGCAGTTTTAGTAATCCAAAATCAAATTTTAATAATTAGGCCAGTGCAATGCAAGTCCTGTTGAATGTTGGACTATTTAGAGGATGGCTTGGATGAGTCAGTTTTCTATATGAGAGTTATATTTCCAGGAGATGCTAGCTGATCCAACACCTTGAGCTCAGGATCGCTGAACTGGAGGAGGAGTTGGCTGGCCTGCATTATAGTAGAGAATTGGTGGACCTGGCCCAGGTGTCCTTTAGAGAGAGTGAGTGCACCTCTAAAATCTAAAAGATTCAAGACCAGAGAGGTAGAGATACGTGGGTCATGGTCACAAGGTTCAAGGCAAAGGGTGCACACTGACCAGGGGTATCAACCCCAGAATTGGAAGTGTGAAATTGTTTTCAGGTCTTTGCGGTGCTGGATGGTGTCTCTGAAGATTCTGAGGTGGTAGACAGGGTTGAGGAGCCCCAACAGGCCACCTCAAAAACAATTCCCAGAAAAAAAGAGGTAGTGATAGTTGGGGACTCAGTCATTAGGGGGACTGTAGAGCAGGTTTGATCCAGATACAGACAGTCTCGCACAGTGTGTTTTCCTTCTGGGTTCAAAGGTGATAGACCTCCCTGGAAGGGTCAATGGGCTCTTGGCCACAGTGGGAATGGATCCAGTGGTCAAAATATAAAGTGCAATATAAATAAAATTTATTATTATTATTATTATTATTATTGTCCATGTGGGAACAAATGACATACATTAGGGGTAGTCTGGCAGTTCTACAAGCAAAATTTAAACAGTTAGGGGCCAGGGTGAGGAGCAGAACTGACAAGCTAGTCTTCTTTGAAGTTCTGTCTGTGCCACATGTCAGTACAGGTAAGACTGAGTAGAACAGAAAGCTTAATGTGTGGCTTAAGTCTTGGTGTAATGTACAACGTAGAAGGGTTTACAAGGCATTGGGACTGCTTTTGGAACAAATGGGACCTGTTTTGCTGGCATGGGTTACATCTGAACCAGAGCGGCACCAATCTGTTGAGAAAGCATATGTGTAGGTTAGTTGAGGATTGTTTAAAGTAGGGTATAGGCTGGCAGGGTGTTTAGGACAGGCCAGGTTGCATTGTAATTTAAATTCTAACCCAACATTTAAATGCATACTAAAATGAGTAACACATTAAAAATGGCTTGCCTTAATGCACGAAGTATCAAAAATAAAACTAGTAGTTGGAGATTTATGTAGCTGAGTATAATTATTATATTACAGCAATAATGGAAACCTGGCTAAATAACAAAGATGGTGATGAGTATAACATAGAGGGATACACATTTTTTAGGAAGGATAGACAGAACAGAAAAGGATGCGGGGTTGTTGTTTATGTTAAACCAAATTTAAATGCAAGTCCTCTTCAGTTGGACGATGAACCTCATCTTAATGAGGCCTTATTTTAGGAGTGTGTTATGGACTGCCCAATACAGACAGTAATTTCAATGCACACATCTTTTTAGTAACATTGAAAAGGCAAGTTTACAGGGTGATATTATATTCACAGGGAACTTTAACTACCCAAATATTAACTGGGATGACCCTGCAAATAGCGAAGAGCAGGAGTTTTTAGAAGTAATCAGTGACAGTATGTTAACAATATGTTAAAGCACCAACATGGGTTGAAGCCTGTTTAGATTTAGTGTTTTGTAGTAATCAGGATAGAATTTACACTATAGAGGTGATTGAACTGCTAGGGTCAAGAGACCATAATATAATACAATTAGTAGTGTTCTGGTAAAGCTTGGATGCAAACACCAAAACTGTTAAATTTAACATTAGTAACGCAAATTTTAGATAGAAGTCTAAGCAGGATAGGCTGGGATAACCTTTTAAGTATGGAGACCATCGAGGAGCAGTGGAAAATTTTTCATGTGTAATGCAGGATAGGTACATAAAAGAATTTTGAAATTAGTTGGAAATTAAAAAAAACTATGCAGTGGTTTAAAAAAAGAGTTAAAAAATGAAGCTGCAAAGGAAAAAAACAGCTGTATAAGGTGTATAAAACTAATAACTCCAATGTGAATCATAGGGCATATGAGAACATATGAGGGCAACCATTAAGAAGGATATTAGGGAAGCTAAAAGACAGTTGGAGAGGAATATAGCAGATAAGGTGAAAGATGACCCAAAGAGATTCTTTCAGTATTTTATTAGTAAACAAACAGTCAAGGATGAAGTGAAGTGCATCAGGAATAGTAAAAGTGAATTAAAGAATACGGACAATGAAATAGCAGATGCTCTAAACTCGCATTTTTCTGAAGTCTTCACATGTGAGGAAGTGGATAACCTCCCAGCGGTAAAAGAGACTACTAAGGAGGTACTGAATGATTTGGAAATTGTAGAGGGAGAAGTGCTGAAATCAAACAAATCACCAGGAACAGATAATATTTAGCCCTTAATTAGTAATTAGTACTTAAAGAGGTTAACGGGTATATGTATATAAACCCTTGATGCATATTTTTAGGAAGTCACTGCACACTGGGGAAATTCCGAAGGACTGGAAAATGGCAAATATGATCCCATTATAAAAAAGGCAGGCAGACAGATCTAAGCAGATGTAGGCCAGTAAGCTTTACGTACATCACAGGTAAATTAATGGAAGGAATTATTAAGGATATGATTAAGCAGCACATGGCAAGAACAGGAGTTTACTGAACAGTCAGCATGAGTTCAGAAGAGGGAGATTAAGTTTTACCAACATGCTGGAATTCTATGATGTAGCAATGAAAGGACACAATCAGAGTGGTGCATGTATCTTGACTTTCAGAAGGCATTTGATAAGGTGCCACATGAGAGGTTGGACATCAAACTAAAAGAAGTGTGAGATCAGGGTGTAGTGTGTAGATGAGTGCAAAATTGTCTAAAACACAGGTAGCAGAGGGTTATAGTGCATGGAACTTTTTCAGAATTGTGTGATGTTAAAAGTGGTGTCACTCAGGGGTCAGTGCTAGGGTCGCTGCTATTTTTAATATACTGTACATAAATAATTTCAATAGGAACATAACAATCTACTTACATTTGCAGATGATACCAAACTAGGTGAATTTTCACATAATCTAGAATCCGTTAAATCATTACAGAGGAACTTGGACAACATATAGGCTTGATTGCGGCAGATGAAATTTAATGTAAGTAAATGTAAAGTATGACATGTAGGAAGTAAAAATGTGAGGTCTGAATATACAATAGGAGGTCTGTAACTTGAATGTTGGCCTCATGAGTAGGATTTAGTAGTTATAGTGGACTCGTCACTATGAACTTCCAGACAGTGTTCAGAAGCCATTAGGAATGCTAATAGAATGTCAGGTTATATAGCTCCTTGATGTGTGGAGTACAAGTCCAAGGAGGTTATGCTAAGCCTTTATAATGCAGTGGTGAGGCCTCATCTGGACTACTGTGTGCAGTTTTGGTCTCCAGGCTACAAAAAGGACAAAGCAGCACTAGAAAAGGTCCCGAGAAGAGCGACTCGGCTGATTCCAGGGCTACGGGGTATCAGTTGTCAACAAGAACATGGGGGCACGGTTGGAAACTTGTTAAGGGTAAATTTTGCACAAATGTTATGAGTTTTTTTCACATAGACAAATTTTGACACATAGAATAAGATAGCAAGTAATGTGGTAGACAGTGGAACTTTCAAAGCTCAAGTCAATGTTGTTTTGGAGGAATTAGGTGGATAGGATTGGATTGCAGACCTTTGTTGGATTGAATGGCCTGTTCTTGTCAAAAGTTTTTCAAATGTTCTAATGTTTCAACCAAAAAGGTTGAATTTATAATGACAATACTTAAAAAAATAGTTGGCTTAATCTTAAATATGAGAGTGAACATAATAACAAAATGAATGGATAATTATAGTGAAAAGATGTGAGATAGGCCAAGTTGGAGAAATCATTTGAGATCAAGAGAGACAGAACTTTTAAAGAGCAATCCTGCCAAATACTGCTGAAATTCTTAAAATCACCAAGATTGCCATGGATGTAATATTAGTTTTCATTTTTTTTTAGCAATTTATGGTATTATGTTTGTGATGGACACAAACACCATTTTGTGTTTCTGTTGCTCCAACACCACACTAAATGACGTCTAGACACAGGGAGGTTAGCATTTTAAGCAATTTCAGTTGTTTTCGTTGTTTTTGATCACTATTCCAGCTATTTTAAGTATCTTTTGGAACTCCCCTTGAAAGTCACTTTGAAATGAATAATTCTATGTTCTTAAAATACTTTACTTATCTAAAGGAAAAATGGTAAAAGTTTCATATGTTGGGAAGTTTTGGGGTAATTACAGAATTCCGCCTAAGTGCTTATACCTTTGCTTAAAATAAATCCACATTATATCAACATTAATTTTTGTCTTATTTTTGTTTTCTAAGAGAAAACTTGTAAGTGATGTCGGACTGAACACATCAAGACATCATAGTACAGAAACCGAAAAAGCACAATTATGTGGAGTTGGGTTATTTGGCATGCCAGCGTGTAGTATCTGAGTATTACATACTAAAACAACATAAAAAATTATTCACCAAATTTGCTTAATTTAATTTTTATTGAAATGATAATTAGTTTTGTTACTTGGAATATCTGGAGCCTTGTAATTTCCAACTGGGATACTCACATTAGATTACTTGCCACCGGCAAGTCCCTAATATGTTTATTTTTCAAGGAGTGGAGGAGCATTTGCCTGCTGAGCTCAGCTTCTTTGCCAGTTAATCCTTAGCACTCACTACAGCTGTGATATTAAATGAGAACTATTTGTTTAGGTATATTAAAGTATTAAAATGTAGATTGTAAAATGTGAATTTATTACTAATGACTTGTTGCCATTTCATTAGACCATAGGAGTTTGCTGATATGATTCTGTGACTAGTTGTTTTTATGAAATATGAAATAATTCTACTTTTGATTTAATAAAAAAAATGCCTTTAAAAATTATAAGTCAAGTCTAGATCCAGAATTGGTGACATCTACATTTTTTCCTGATTAACAAGTCAAACAGAGCATGTAAGGAAAATACATAAAATTGATTCAAAGGCTTCTATTGGAATATCAGTAAATCACCGTACTAGCTTAATAGTAGGCATTTTATGGCTCATGTCAGCCAGTCTTTACTTTATATGCCTCCTTTTTTAATATCCAAGAATCCCAAACCACTTCAAATCGAAATTGAAGCCATATTTGTATTCAGGCCATCCATGGTGCATTTCTAGTAATTTTTAATTCTACACAGAGATAGAGCTAGCATGGGGGTGAGGGGGTCACTCACCCCAGGTTCCACACAAATGAGGGGCCCATGAATTGCTAGCAAGACCTTCCCACAAGCCATCTACCATGACCAATCAACATTCTCCTCTCCTAAAAGCATCCACTGCAACCAATCACTACACCCAAACCAACCCACCCCAAAACCATCTACCACAATCAATTGGCACCCTCTCATGGAACAACCCAATACAATAATATACTGCGGTAGGGGGCTAGAGAGGGGGGGCCCACTATCTAGGTTGCCCTTCCCAGTCAAAACCCTTGCCCCGCCATTGATTCTCCATGTGAAGTTTTACAGTAGTTTTCATTGTGAAAGGTGTTGTAAAATAAAAATAAATTAATCAATTAAAATAAGTAAAATTACATCTTAAATTGAGTTTGTTCTTTATAACAATATATAGATTGAAACTATGAATGTAACAAAAACAAACAAAAGGGCAGATGTGATTTTGTAATCAAATTTCATTTTGACTCCATAATGTAATGATGATTCAGAGAAAGACGCTTGTAGACATAAATTTCTATTAAAAGAACTGACTGCATCTTAAAGCATCATCTTGAATTAAGCAAGAATTCCTTTATTTGTACATACACTGAGAATTAAATCTGAAAAATGACATAAGCTGAAATGTATTTTGTAGTTGCCAAGATGTATGTAATGTACTGTAAGTTAATGGAAATGTTTTTTGCAAAGCCAACACATGTTACAGAAAGTGTGAGAAACAAAAATTGAATCAAAGGGAACTGCTGGCTTACCCATATTGGCATTGGAGACAATACATAATCAATCTGGCTAAGTTTAGTTCATTTGGCCAGTCAAGAATCGTATTTTAAGGGTGCATTAAAGTAAATATATATATGGTGGTCAAATGCTTTGAGCCTAAAGAAACACAAAACACATTTCAAGGTAATCCCCATGAACACAGTAACATTTTCTAAACTTGCTTGTGTAACCATTTCTCTATAGCAGACTCCAATGGAGGTCTGGAGAACAGTGTGAACGTGACATTGGTACAAATCCACAGTGATTAGGGTGAGCAGAGCCATTGTCATGAAGCAGAAGGGGTTTGATCCACCTGCCTTTAAGGCCCGAATGACTACTGCAAATGTCCAAGCAAATTAATGTGTAATATTGACTTACTTGATGGGCCCTTTGGGGCATAGAGTCTGTATGGACTTCACTATCAGCATACTAAAATATTGTTTACATGATCCTGCCGGCAGTGGCTTTGTGATATACTTTGGTTTTGGAAACCATGCTTTACATTCAAGTTTTACCCCAGTTATATAATTCTTCTTGAATTTCTTTCAACACAAATTCATTAGTTCAAGATTCTCCTTGGAAATTTGGATGCAGTAACACTTAATTTCTGGAGTCAACATTTTGGGTACCCAGGAGGCACACAAACTTTGCTCATGTATAATTTTTCACCAAAAATGGACTTAACCAAACCATAACTAATTCCAACAGTGTCTGCTGTCTCACACTCCTCCACTCTTTGATTGCTCATTATGAATCACTTCACTGTTACAAGATGTCCTTTTGACATTAATGCTGAAGGCCTACTAGACCTTGGGTCCTCTTTGAGACACATCCTTGCATCCCGTCATGATAGAATTCTGCAGTTAATCTCTTAACTGTAGTATACTCTGGGATGTTTTGACCTGGTGAGAATGAATTTCACTTTAGGCCATGTCCACGCTACTACAATTTCATTTAAAAATACAAACACTAGCCTTCATTTCTGTCATTCACTTCACAGTACTCCAGTGTTTTTAACCCACATAAATAGATACTTTAGAAAAAACTCTCGAGAGCCATATATTTCTGAAAACTACTGTCCATCATGGTGGTGTGGGTGGGTGAAAACAGAGAATTTTGGAAAAGCAGACTCTAATTGAACTTTGATTTGTTCATGCTTAGTAGCTGGCCCTTCCCTGATTTGATCCAGCTTATTACATCATTTCCTGATTGGTCACCCTTCATGGAAGAAAACCATATTCTAACATGGCGGACCTAGAGGAATTGCTTCTAATGGCATTTGTTGTGTTGTTCATCTGCATCTAAATATTTGTAGTCACCATTGCTGTTCTTCATGTGTAAACATAAGCTGAAAATAAATGCCTAGCATGGAGGACACTTTCCCTTCCTTTTTCCTTCAAATCTCGCATGCCCAATATTGGCAAACATCTACATCCCAAGTGTTTTTGGTTGTTTTTAGTGAGGCCAGTGATAAGAACCTAGTGTGGACGGAGGTCATTTTCATTTTAAATGAAAACATACTAGTGTGGATGTAGCCTTAGAAGTCCAATTCAATTCAGGTTATTTTTGTGTAGTGCTCTTCAATGAGTGCAGTCATGGAATGCTGTGACAAGTTCTCAGGTAAAATGCAATTTCAAACTTTATTAAATAGGTGCATAAACATACAAAGTAGTTTGAAACTGATTAACATAAATAGAGCTCAGCAATATCTATCCATTAACTAATTGCTGAACTACAGTCAGTTGACATTAGAGGAGAGGAAAACCAAAACTCCTGTCAATAGCATCGCTGAAGAAAATAAACCTCTGGTGGGTAAACGGTCAGTTATAAAAAGTAAGAGCACAATATTGGATTTCATGAGTCTTGGCATCCATATTGACTTCTGAAACAGGAAACATACACCAGAAACGTATATTTCACATATTTATTAAAATAGAAACAAAATCTGTTATCACGGAGGGCAAGGTAATATTTGTTTGATTTTTAAACTTTTAGACTATTGGCATTTAATTGAACATAATCATTTTTCTTCTTTGAAAGTTTTGGGAAATATAAATATCATTCAGTCCCTCTCTAAAAATTCAAACAGCTTAATCCCCTTGTCCGACGGGACATCTCCTAGATATAAAATGCACTGCAGTATAAAATTAGTGCGTTCCACACTTCCTTACTAATTTATTGTTTTATTTGAAATGCTTTCCCTCCCATTAAAAATTCAGATACTACCAAGCTTAATGTCCTCAAGAAATCATTTATTATTAAGCAATTTTCTTATGGCACTATTTTATTTTTCTTTACTTCTGTCTCCTTTGCTAGTTTCATAAGAATATATTACAATTAGTATGGCACATAAAAACCGAGTGTACAATACATGATGCAGTATTTATTTTCAATTAAATTTAAGACCATCATATATCCATCTGAAGAGCTATGAAAGAAATTGAATTATCTGGATTATTAACAAAGTGACAGCATGATTACTTAAGAACAGCATTAATGTACTCCTATAAAATTTTAGAGAACTTTTCTATATTTAGAACAAATGGAAAATGTTATTTTTCCAGTTTTATATAACAGAGGAAATTCCTTTCCCAATGTATTGTAATAGATAGGGATATTTTTCACTTGAGCAATATGAGGTAATGAGTGAACAATGGAGAAAAAGATATCACAACAGGTTTACTGCTACACAATATTGTCCCATCTTGTAAATGCTGTTGTAGGAGGACTGGAACTAAGAGTGGTTCAGCCTGACAGGTAGGCAAAGATTATATTATGGTGGGTCTTAAAAAAGAAAGTAATGCCACAACTGCCCTATGTGTTGTACAATACAAATCACTAAAGCAATCTATTTAAACAACTTTAATAAAAGTGTAGCGGGTGCTTAGTGGGTGAGGAGGGCAACACAGCTCTTTCTTGCCACCACAACAACCACCATTCACCACGTAGCACTTTAAATTCAGTTAAAGGAGGCATGAAAGACGGAGCAACAAATCTCTCTATTATAATAAAAAAATCCTGGGACGAGACAAGACTTTTTAGCCTGGGACGAGACGTGACTTTTTCAGAGAGATACTTTCAAGTCCCGCAAGACGAGACTTTGTGCCAAGAGATTTAACCACGCCCGGGGTCGTAAATAAAAGACAAAGAGTAGATGACAAAGTAGAACGTCATAAAGAATTCAAAAATGCTGGTGCAATACACATGCGGAGCTGGTTAGAGATAATGAAAGTACTAAAATTCGAAAGTTTCAAAAAAATGATAGTAAAGATTGCATTAGCGCAAACAAATATAAATTATTAGTCAGTGAATTAACGGAACAGCAAAAAGAGATTGAATATATTGCTCAGATTTAAACTTTAAATCTGAGACTTGTAGATCGTCTAATTCGTGTTGCCATCAGGGAAAAGTAGTGTTTCTTCCCAATGAAGAGGCATATCTGCAAGAATTAAAAGATTTGTTGTTTGGTGAAAGTGAAATCCACGTACGCGAGTGGCAGAAACGTGAAGTGGCTGGCGTGTACAACAGGCCGGGGGGGTTGGCAAGCAAAGCGAACAGGGGGCAAAGCCCCCTAGTATGTATAAAAATCATTAGCAGATTTATTAAAGCAACAACAATGGTTACATTGGGATATTTCTAAGCCAATAGCTAAATGTATTTACCAAGTTTTTTATCTTCTTTTTTTAATTAGTTTATATTTCTATTCTATTTTTGACAGTGTTGTTGCTTTGCCAGCCCATCTCCCCACCTCCCCCCTCCTCCCCCATAACCTATCATCTATGGTGGAGGAGCGAAAGCTTTAGATTTGTCAAAAATTCTGATCTCCAGTTTTCGTGGATCTCAATGTTTTAGGGTCCCCTGATACCGAAAACATCGATATCTCGATGACGGGTGTGTGTCTGTCTGTGTGTGTCTGTGTGTCACAGTTTCTTGAGGATGGTCTAGAGCTAAAACAGCTGGATGGAAAAATACCAAACTCGAAAATTAAGCCTGTTATGAGATGACGATGTGCTGATTAGTTTTTGAGCAAAATTGTGCAAGAGAAAGAGTCACCTCAAATACCGTAATTCTGCAATTAATTATGAATTCTTCTCATCAATTGTTATCATAATGACCTATTTTATGACCAGAAAGATCAGCATCAGAGCAGTAAATAATTATTGAAATATTATAGAATAGTTTGGGTAACTTTGTTCTAAGCCGCAAAGTCTCCTAACGCTCACGCCTGATTTTTTTCAGTTTAGTTTGATAAACTTTTGACTATTTCTGTTTTGGTTTTATTATTGGAGACTTACCTTAATAGCCTTATAGCTACACCTGATCCTAAGCATTTGTTAAGAAGATCCCTTCATTGTCTTGAAAGCTATCATCTCCACTAAGGAACCAAACTGAAAAGCTACTCGAGCACAGCATATTTCTTGAAATACACTCTAAATATTTGTCTTTTCAAAATTGAAATGATTCTAAGATGTATTGTAGTATATTTTATCTTTTAAGTACAAAGTCAGCTACAGCAATATGAACCATCACAAAGGCCAGGATCATATGCAGGCTAAGACCTGGGCTGTCTGCCCTGTGGAAATAATAACTCCTCCATCATAACTAGCAATGATTATATTCTATTGCATGGCTCATTGTGCCTCACATGCACTTCCCCCAAGCTGTGTCACCTTTCTTTGAGTCATCCAGGGGATATTCCAAGTCAGGCACCTTCTGTGACTGCACTGTTTGTCCCATTTCTTCCATTACTGGCTTTTGATTGTCTCCCCTCTTACTGTGTTGATTCTAGATGCCAACCTCATTACTTAAGTGTATCCCCTTTGTAGGCAGACCTGTTGGCAACATTTACTTGTTGTGAAGTAGCCGATTCTAATTTGTAGAAAGCAATATCAATTTGTTGACTTCTGTGATTGACCGCCAATTTTCCATCCTTGGATACTACCATAGGTCTATCATCACCCTCATCCATCCTTGTGTGGGGCACACTGCCTCTGTCAAAAGTCAAATCACACCAGGTCTAACTCTTGATGTTTTCCATTATCCTGATTATTGACTTCTCAGTCCAAATAGCTTGTAGTTATAGACAGGATTTGCTATTTTTTTATTTCAAACAATACTACTGTACATTACATTCCGCAGAGTTAAGGGAAATAGAAGCACTGAAGTTTCCATTATTTAGTTTTGGCTGACAAAGAATCAGAAAAGCTATTCAGTTATACATAAGTCTATACATGTGGTACGTATTTATTTTGAGTATTTATTTGGCGGTAACAACTTGAAAATATTCCACACCCACCTGAAAAATTATCTGTTGAAAGGAGAGAATCGCTTCACTTATTTGCAATCAAGCAGGCTTTGGTGAAGTTATTTAATAACACATTCCTTAAGTAGCCTCTGAGTTCAAACATGTAACTTCATTTAGACAAATGGGGAAAAAGCTCAATGATCTGACAAAAAAGAATTTCTGCATGATCACTTACTGATTATTTGCAACAGCATTTTACTTTTAGAGGTCTGTCATATTATTACCTTAAATTAAGGATGATCAAAGTTAAATGCATAATTGAGTCTTTGATACAGCTTGCCTTTTCAGTCTGTAATTAGACAGACAACATCAGATCAGAATCAGGTGCCATCAGACTGGCACTGGTGAATGTGGTGACATAAAGAAAGCAGCAGAATCAAGGAGTACAAAAGCAGACTTACAAGCTGAAAGTCTTTTTTTCACACAGAGAACTGTAGGCAATAGAATAGGTTACTGAGTACTGTAGTAGAAGTAGGGCTTCAGGGTGCTTCGAAACTCATTCATATTTTGAAGAAATTAAATGGATAGGATTGATGATCTTTATTGGGCTGAGTCACCTGTTCTTGTCAAAATTCTTCTAACATTCTAATGTTCGACTGGCATGGTGGTGCAATATTAGTGCTGCTGCCTTGAAGTAAGGAAACCATTTTTTAATGTCTCAGGTCCTCCAAGTGTGGAGTTTGCATGTTCTCCCTGTGTCTGCTGGGTGATCCCATGGACATGCAGGTTAGGTGGATTGGTGATATGAAACGACAAGTGCTTCAATGCAAGAAGCAAAAAGCAGAAGATGGTGAATAAAAGTGTAAGAATAATATAACGGGACACTGAAAAACATTCCAGAAGTGGTCAAAGCTAACAGTCAGAGCCAATAGTTCACTGGTGAGGTGAAATGAGGCTGGGGGAGATGTGTCTGTAGGTACTTTTAAATGGGAAAAGTGGGCTTTACAGCCAGGAAACCCATTCAATTACTGTATGGCCAAAGAGGCAAAGCTGTTTATTATCTTGACTTATTTTGTAGTTTGAATTATCATTTGCTTTATGCTTTCTTTGAAAATGTTATTTCTACAAAAAACTTGACTTTTTGCAATTTGTGTGGACTAGTAATTCCAATCTGGATTCAGAGAGAGTTTGTGCGTACTCTCTACAGTCAACATGCTACACAAAATGATATTTGACCAATCTTGCTTAATATTATATAGCTCTTAAAGTCATATACAATCAACCCACGTTGTAAGTTTATTTCTGATTTTGCTCTTGAATTATAATTTAGAATGATTTTCCAGTAAGGTGCTGTTTTCAACTTAAGGTCTAGCTGCCTGGTGATGGTGGTGCAATGGTGTGGGGCATGTTTTCTTGGCACACCTTGGACTAGTAAGTACCAATAACTATCACTTGAATGACACGGCCTGTTTGAGTATTGTTATTGATCATGTGCGTCTCTTCATGGTCACAATTTACCCATCTTCTAATGTCTACTTGCAGCATGATAATGCAACATGTCACAAAGCAAAAGTCATTTCAAGCTGATTTCATGGGCATGACCATAAAATCAGTGTTCTTCAGCGGCTTTCTCAGTCAACGGATCTGAATCCAATACAACACTTTTGGGATGTGGTAGAACAGGAGATTCACAAAATGAATGTGCAGCTGACAGATCAGAAACTGCGTGATGCAATCATACTGTTTTGAGAACAAAAGGAAGCCCTTCTCAGCATTAGTATGGTGTTCCTAATAATTTGTTCAGTGAGTTTATAAATATATGTTCCTGCACACTGTAAGCGACTCACCTAGACAGCAACACATCCCTCTTATGAATAAAGACAATAAACAACAATAACTCACATTGTTATCTGTTAAGTGAGAGTGCTTAGTATTCTCTAAACTATTGGCATCAATTAACATGCTAATAACCTCTTTTAGTGTAATGTTAAAAGGCTAAAAAATTGTATTCATTAAAAATTAACAAGTGTCTTTAACTTCATTAAAGAAATAGAGTGTATATACTTTTAAATTAATGTGTTGGAGTCTTTGCTTTTTATTCTTTAGGAAATTGCTCTTACTTGTTTTTGCTCAAAAGATTTTTAAAGTGGATTGAGAAGAAATAAGGCAGATGGCCATAGACTAATGTGCAGGGTATTATATTAGAATTCTGACTGGCAAGCTGCTATTGAACATTAAAATATGTCATCATATTCTGAAAGTGTAATGTGAATTACATGCCTGGCATTTCTATAAAATGAATATCTTATTGTGGTCAGTGTTGCTATCACACAGCTCATGTTCTTCTCATGTCCCCAAGGTTTTTGTCCACTGTGATAAAAAATTAGGCAGCAGACAGAAAAAGATTTGGGGATGGCCACTGAAAAATACTGAAATTACTGAAAAGTCAGCAAAAGTAAAAGAAACATGATTAACATAAGTGGAGTTCACAACTGAACTGAATAACAGGTTATATACAGGTCTTAAATATGGTGGAAAAAAGGAAGAGGTGGAGTCAGGGAAATGAAACAGGAATTGATGTGGCGGTAAAATGGATTCTTGGTACCAGAAATTACATCATCAGAGGTTGTCGGAAGTGGCGTTTTGTAGTGGGTGGACCGGTGGTGATGTCATCGAGAGGTAGGATCTAGTGCCAACCCCCGGGTCTGGCTGACAAATAATACTATTTGAACCTGTAAATTGTCCCCCATGCGCACATGTGTGACACAAGGTACTTTGGTTTCCTCCCATATCCCAAACAAATGTATGTTAACATAACTGATGAATCATATTTAACCATGTATGACTAAGAATGGGTGAGGATGGATGGACATTCTATGTACTGTTAGTTCTGCCTTGACCCTATCGGTCTACAACGGTGTTTGCTTATTAGGAATGAAGTTGATTTAAAGACAAGGTTGAAATGAAGTAAATTATCAGACTATCTAGTAGTTGAAATTGGAGTGGGCAAAATAAGATGAATTCAGTAAACTGTTCAAAGTGAAAATTTTGTCAATCAAGTAATGCGTACAGAAATATATTCTTTCTCTAAAGTTGTCTAATTTTAATAAATTTCAGATGAGCTCCATATGTGAAGTTAGCTTTTTTAAAATGTCTGTTGTACATTGCTATGCCAGTATACATACACATTTATTCAGCTGGATCCCCAGTAACCACTGCAAAAACACAGCAACCAGTATATTCACATGTGTGATGTCCCATGTGCAAAATACAAACAACAGACAGAAAAATGTACTTTCTGAATAAATAGCAAACAGAAACTGAAATAAATATAGAATTTACTAATGCTGTAGGTATACAGTAGGCATAACTGTAAAGAAAAAAGAAGATAGTTGTCAATAATAATGATAGAGCATCTTTACAGATGAGTGTTCATAACCGAACTGATTCAAAAAGGTGGTGGTGGTGGTTTTAAATGATCCTGGCAGGAAAGGGTGGGTCTAGGAGGGTGGACTATAGAAGTGACTTCAGTGGTAGGAATGACTGTTCTGCAGAGGGAGGAGGAGAGAAGGCATTATTCAACAGCGTCATCCCTGGTTTGTGTGTTATTACTGTCATCAGAGCCCTTAGGCTGCCTCCAATGCGCACATATGTATCACTCTATTATAAAAAAAATCTTGGGAAATCTTGAGAGAGAGATGAGACGTGATCTTCTCAGAAGACAATTTGACGTCTCGCGAGAGACACTTTAACGTCACGCAAGACAAGGCAGTGGGACAAAAGGACAGCTGCTTTTAAATGATCGACATTCAGCTCGACAAGCAGAACACGCACCTCAGCAGCAGCAGCACAAAGCCAGCAGCTGATCCGTCCGCATCTCCTTAGCGAGTGTTCAGTTCCCCCCCTTCACAACACGAGCGGGAGAGAAGCAAAGCATAGCGGGGAGTGGGGTGTGGTGAAATGATCGAGACATGATCATCTCAGAGAGACACTTTGACGTCACGTGAGACTAGACATTACAACCTTAGGAAGCAAAACCCTTGAGACTTTTGCATCGTTACACCCTACTTACAAACAATTTAAAACAAGTTCACGGACATCTAACCTAGCAGTTGTTAGAATGCTTTTGGCAGGCACACTTCATGTGCTCCCAGCTCTTAAAACAACGACAACCGACAAGCACAACACACACGTGAGCGGCAGAGACGCAAAGCAGCACAAGGAAAGCTGCTGTACAGGCTTTTAAGTGATCGATGCGCAGCGCGACAAGCAGAGCACGCAGCTAGCTAGCAGAAGCAGCAAGACAGCAGCTGCTCCGACCGCATCTCCTTCACAACGCGAGCAGCATTATACGTCCCACGAGAATGAGATTTAACCACGGCCATGCTTGCCTTTACACACACATGAACTTTAATGACATCCCATTCTTAATATGTAGGTGTTAATATGGAGTGGGCCCACCCTTTCCAGCTATAACAGCTTCAACTCTTCTGTGAAGGCTTTCCACAAGGTTTAGGAGTGTGTTTATGGGAATTTTGGACTATTCTTCCAAGAGAGCATTTATGAGGTCAGGCACTGATGTTGGATGAGAAGGCCTGGCCCGCAGTCTCCGCTCTAATTCATCCCAAAGGTGTTCTGTCGGGATGAGGTCAGGTCTCTGTGCAGGCCGGTCAAGTTCCTCCACACCAAACTCGCTCATCCATTTCTTTATAGACCTTGATTTGTGCACTGGGGCGCAGCCTTGTTGGAACAGGAAGGGGCCATCCCCAAATTGTTCCTACAAATTTGGGAGCATGAAATTGTCCAAAATGGCTTTGCATGCTGAAGCATTAAGAGTTCCATTCACTGGAACTAAGGGGCCAAGCCCAACCCCTGAAAAACAACCCAACACCATAATCCCCCCTCCACCAAACTTTATACTTGGCACAATGCAGTCAAGCAAGTACCGTTCTACCAGCAGCCAAATCCAGACTCACCCATCGGATTGCCAGACAGTGAAGTGTGATTTGTCACTCCAGAGGACACGTCTCCATTGCTCTAGAGTCCAGTGGCGGTGTGCTTTACACCACTGCATCTGATGCTTTGCATTGCACTTGGTGATGTAAGGCTTGGATGCAGCTGCTCGGTCATGGAAACCCTTTCCTTGAAGCTCTCTATGCACTGTTCTTGAGCTGATCTGGAGGCCACACAAAGTTTGGAGGTCTGTAGCTATTGACTCTGCAGAAAGTTGGTGGACTTCTCCACACTGTGCTCCTCAGCATGTGATGTTCCCGCTCTGTGATTTTACGTGGCCTACCACTTCATGGTTGAGTTGCTGTTGTTCCCAATTGCTTCCACTAACAGTTGACCGTGGAATATTTAGCAGCAACGAAATTTCACGAATGGACTTATTGCACAGGTGGCATCCTATCACAGTACCACGCTTGAATTCCCTGAGCTCCTGAGAGCCACCAATTCTTTCACAAATGTTTGTAGAAGCAGCCTGCATGCTGAGTTACTTGAGTTTATACACCTGTGGCCATGGAAGTGATTGGAACACTTGAATTCAATGATTCAGAGGGGTGTCCCGATACTTTTGGCAATATAGTGTATATATTACAGGGAAAGAGAGTGGGAGAGAGATGCAGAATGTCATAGCAAGAGAAACAGCAGAGGGTGAAGGAGTCAGTGAGGCAATTGCATGGCCTATTCAATGTGTCCCCTCACCTTATTAACAGTATGGAGATGAGTTCTCTGTACTGGATTTTGTTTCTGGGATCCAGAATCATATTTACAAATGACTCAGGAAAGGAAAAGTTCAAGATAGGTGCAAAAGCTGTGCTTTACTAGCTAAACATGGATACATTCATAGAAAAAGCAGTATGATCATATGAAACTTGTTAGAAATACAGAACAAAAGAAAGCAAAAAACCTGTGTGAATAGAAAATGCAGAAGTGCTTAAACCTTGGAGCAAAGTTTACATACACTTGTCCACTTTAGGAGGAAAAATAATGTGTAATGCCTATTATTCCCCAAGGATGGTATTAATGAAACCAACCACAGCCCTGAAAGTCATAACCCATATCAATGCAATTTCTACACATCATAGCATCCCCTGATGTGGAAATGACAGATAATGGTCTACAGTTTAGCTGTGCAGAGTTCAAGGAATTTTCGAAAACTTCAGAGTATGAGCTCAGGCATGTGACATTCAGTCCAAATTATCTACAGTCAAAGGGGCTGAAAGAGAACAGGGTGAAAATAATAAAACCACAGATGAAAAAAGCAGCTGATTCAAGAACAGATTCTTACCTTGCCCTGTTAAACTGTAGGTCAACACCTTTATCAAACGGCCCATCTCCAGCTGAACTTGGGCTTAATTGGATGCTGAACCGCACGGTACTGCAACTTTCAGAATGTCTGAATGAACAGAACAAAAATATAATAGAGAAAAAACACAAAGAAAACTTCTTGAATTATTATGATAAAGGTGCAAAAGCTTAACGATAGAGAACATTTTAACAATGACAAACAGTAGAGTATTGAAGCTTGGTTTTTAAAGAATATTTCACAAAGGTCTTAACTGTTTCAAACACCTAAAAGGATTACATATTGGAGGCACATTGTGTGTGTTCCTGAAAAGGAACAAGTGAGTTATGGTTGAGCGAACACTTCAATGAGGCAGAATCTGGGATTATACCACCTGAATTAAAAGGAAGCACAGGCAGTAATTAAAAGGCCTGGTAAAACAATGGAAACGTATGTGAGAAAATGTAGAAATAAATGTGATCTTATTTGAAGGCAATAACCAAAACATTTATGACTGAGTTACTTTTAACAATGAAGTTTCCTGAGTTAACATTTTTTTCTTGACAAGGGCTGCTCATTATTTAAATGTCATATAGTGTGTGCATATATAAAAACTAGGGACTGAGCAAACAGTCAAAGTTGGTGTGCATGTTGTATGTCTCTAAATTTGGTTTGTTAAATAAATAGTACAAAATATATTAAAGCATGTCCTGGCTGTTCCTTGTAAAAGGCAAGAACATGGCAGAGCCTATCCTTGCAGCATCAGATGACAGGTAGGAAACAATGCTGGACAGTGTCACTGGCTATAAGTGTGGACCATAAAGTTTATTAATTCTGTAGTCTTTATTTCTCTTTATTATCTTTATTATCTTTATTACTACCCTTTATTATTACTACGTTGATTTTCTAGATGAGGAGGTCACTTATCTACAATATATTTCTAAAAATAAATGTAGTGACAAAACAGAGTTTACTTGAGCATTATTTTCTATCATCATCGTCTATGCTATCTATTTTACACTTCAATGGTCAACTGCCTGTTTGAAGGGGCCTCATCACTGGCACATTCAATATTGTTAGTATTATTGAGCAGGAAGGGCAATCTTATCGTTCTTCATCTGTGAATCTCATGCAGCCAATATACACATCACTGAAGTAAATCATTGCTAACAAACTGTTTAAATTTGACAATGGGATTGTGCTACAGACCAGTTTGGACTCCGCTGCACCTACTTAGACAAAAACCTCATGCTCACATGTATACCTACTACAGCTCCTAACACTATAAAAAAGGTAAGACATTATCGCAAATATCTTTTGACATACTCTTGTAATATGACTGGCATTTACATTAGCTCCATAGGTCTAAAGGAAGTTTAAAACGTCACTTATATTTTAAGTAGGTGTGAGAAACTTTCCAATTTGATTCCAATTTCTTCCTATTAAAAGCATTAAGGGGATGGTTTGAATGAAAACCAAGACTTTTTTACTATTCCACCTATTAGTCAGAGAATTTAGACTTTTAAATGCATAATCATATATATGGATCAAGGTGCATTATTATATATTACGCAGACATTTTATAGAGGTTCACTTTAAGCAAAGAATTAATAAAGCAAATTGCCAATATTGCTATTATTTCTGTTCACAGTAGTTGTAGGCTGGTTCGTCTCAGTTTACAATTCAGGAGCTATATGACTTCTAACCCTTAGATCCCTCTGGAACACCAGTTGGGGGAAAAAAGATGACAGCAATTTAGTGGGCGAAAACAGGAACTGACATTTAAGAATTTGAACTCATATCAGATGTGCAGACGCCAAAAACCACAGTGTACTGAATAAACATATCACAAACAATTACAACAACAAACAAGAACAAAAGGCACACTGAGAATGAAGAAAATGTTTTTGATCCAAGTCTGACCCAACAATGTTCATCGTCCACGTCCCTGGGGAGGCTATTTAACTGTTTCTTGAATGACCCCCAGTGGTTTAGCCTTTGTGACCTTACCCAAGTGAATATTCCATGCCTTTTTTTTCTCTCTCTAAGTAAAAGAGTGCTTCCTAAGTTCTGTTCTGAATTTATTTTTCAATAACTTCCTCCTATGCCCCCTGGTACTATCCTTAATACTTGAGTTCAAAGTAAAAACTTGGGAGATTAACATTTTCTACACCATTAAAGGTTTTGTATACTTTAAATAAATCCCTTTTAGCAATTTTTTTTTTCCCCCGGAACATTGTTATTATCTCTGCAGGGGAAAAAAAGTGTTGTTGAGCATATCGTCAGTCATAATTATAACTCAGTAAAGCATATTGTGGATATAAATAGTAGTCTGCATGGATTTAGCTAATACAAATAACACCATTGTGTTGTTCAAATTAGCACATTATAAAATATAGGTTTCTTACATATTCATGGAGAAATGTCTCTGAATATTTTCTCTTAAACTTCTCAGGTTATATCATTTTAACAATAACAGTTCTCACCATTATCCATCATTCCATTTTATTAACCTCTTAATTCAGTTGATTCTTCAGGAAGCCAGAGCCAATCCAGCAGATATGGATGCAAGGCAGAAAGAAACCCTGGACAGAATGCCAGTCCATCACAGGGTACGCTAACATAACACACACACACAGCCACATTCATTTATGTCTGGCCAACAGAGTTATTTTGGGATGTGGTAAAAAAAGTGGAAAATTGGAGCGGTGAGACAGCAAGACTGACCACTGTGCCATTGTGTCACTCACCATTAGTTATAATTTTATTCATTCTCAATCCAACTTAATCCAATTCAGGAGTAAGAGGTCCACAGAGTATCCCCAGCAGCAGTAGCAACAAAACAGCTTATTTCTTGTAAAGCCCAAAACCATACTTCAATGGGTTTTAACAGGCCCTGTTTTTTGATAGCCCCCCCAGCCATGACTCCCTAAGAACACAAGAAACACCCCCCCCCCCCCAAAAAAAAAACCTTTGTAGGAAAAAAAGGAAATCTTAGGAAAGTCAATTCTGAGGGAGACCCCTTCCAGGTATGTTGGGTGTGCAATGGGTGTCAAAAAATTGGGTACTTACTGTACAATACACAAAACAGAACACATACAAGTAATCCTCTATACAGAATTAGATGACCAATTTATCACTGCTGTGATATTTTTAAAGTTGATGATTTGCATATATTCAGGGAGAATCATATTATATATGAAAATAAGTATTATATCGTAATGCACGCTAGTACAGTAAGAGTTAAACTATAAAAAGCTCTTGCATGCATATTTTATTATTTTTCTCTTTTCAGTTGCAAACCACCAATATCTTATTGCTAAGCTCAAAAACTTTAGTCAAGGACACTGTGTACTTAAAGAAGGTTAAGCAGACCATTGTTTTAGAAATACAGCTGCTCAAAACTTCAACCTTGAGAGATGCTTGGACGTCAAGTAACTTTCATTTGAACAGAACAGTGTCTCATATGTGGGTCTTCCTGGTTTCAACTTAAGTTGTGTTCTTGATTGATGAATACTTTTCAGACACCTGCACAGGGTTATGAAGTAATGATGGCAGTTTCGGTCAAGTGATGGACATTAGGCAATGGTGGGTTTGGACATTAGGTAATGATGGGAAGAACTAGAAGGACAACAGTATTTTGCATAAGTCATAAGAATTGTAATAAATGTAAGCTCGTTGAATTTGCTAATTGCTCATCTCATTTGATTTGAGTCCGTGTATGCATCACGCAATAAAGCCTGATTCTGCTGCCTTCCTGAGACTCTGTGTGCCTTCTTTGAGCAGCGTGTTTCTGTCATAACACTGCCACTTCAGAAATATAATACAATGGTACAAACTACAAGGCAAAATTCAGTAATATATTATATCACTCACTAAATACAGAACTATTGTATATAAGGATACAGATTTGTTCAAATACTAAATTACAAACAACAATAGCCGTCCATTAGCAATTGGCAATGAAAGAAGAACACCCTGGAGAGGCTACAAATCCATCACAGGGCATTATTATTTATTTAGTTAGTCATTAATTCATTTTCAGAAACAAATTATTGCAAATCAGGATAATAATCATGATAATGTTTTCATTGAAAACATTTTTAAAGTACAGTATTGCCTAGTAAACTGTTTTACAGGTTGCAAAAGGAAACCAAGAGAAAGTACACATGAATATTATAAAAGTACAAGATTGGAACTAAAACTTACAAATTTACCATTCAGATGAGGTAGA
Organism: Erpetoichthys calabaricus; assembly: GCF_900747795.2. NCBI lineage: Eukaryota > Metazoa > Chordata > Cladistia > Polypteriformes > Polypteridae > Erpetoichthys > Erpetoichthys calabaricus. The sequence goes on along the minus strand of NC_041397.2, from coordinate 280,201,906 downwards.
TCACTTACAATGGGGGTCCTGACTAAAAGATACATTTGTTATTTTATTTTCAAGTTGGAAAGTTATTTCTTTAGAATCACATAAAAAATGTGTTCTGCAGTGAAGCATTTTTATAAATTTAAAAAAAAAAAATCTAGCCTATTCTTGCATTTTAAAATAGAAGTGATAGGGGTCAGGTTTCAAATAGGAAAACCAAAAATTATTAGAGATCTGTTTTCACTTTGATATTTTTTTTGTTGGTCAGTGTCAAAAACCCGCATTCAATATACAGTACTGTGATTCAATATTATCTAATAATAAAATGTGACAAGTTTTGAGGAGTGTAATTTTTGTTAGGCACTGTGCTAATGAAGTTCTGTTTCTCAAGGTGAGCGAGTGTTCAGTTTAGCTTGTCCGTGGCTGCACATGAGCTTACAGCTTAGTGATACTTCTTGCCCTCAGAACTGTCTAGCAGTCTATGTATGTTAGGCGATTCCAGAAGACTTGTGCACATAGTTTTAGCATTTACTTCTACAGTGCTATATTCAGTCTCTTCACATTCAGAATCATTACATGTCTGAAATATTTTCATTTGAAACTAGCGATGAGTTTTTGACAGCCCATTTTCTATCACCCTGTGCCGGCAGTGACTCACTTCTGAATAAACACTGACTTGGTTGGTGATGTAAAGTAATTCTGTTGCTGTTTGACTTTGTAAATGTCTGTATTCACATCTTTTATTAAACATCATGCTGAGTTTGCCAAGAGTGTTTAGGATATGAATTGTGCATTCCAAAAATAATATGCAGTTTTGAGACATATTTATTAAAGACATATCTAGGGTTACGGCTAGATTGTTCTTTGTTCTAAAATTATCTGCAGACACATGTTTTTTACATTCCTGTTTAAACATTCTCATAGCACTAATTGGTTGAAGAAATACCTCACCTATTTTTTTTTAACAATAATATAATTTACAGAATTATCTCTCTAATATAACTAACTTTATATTTGATTTTATCATTTAATAAATTGTTTTTACTAGTGCTCACTTTATAATACATCATAGTCTGATAAGATTTGCATTGGGTGTGAAGAGGATGGACTGGATTAGAAATGAGTACATTAGAGGGTAAGCTGAAGTTGGACGATTTGGAGATAAAGTCAGGGAGGCGAGATTGCGTTGGTTTGGACATGTGCAGAGGAGAGATGCTGAGTAGATTGGGAGAAGAATGCTAAAGATAGAGCTGCCAGGGAAGAGGAAAAAAGGAAGGCTCAAGAGAAGGTTTATGGATGTGGTGAAAGAGGACATGCAGGTGGTGGGTGTGACAGAGCAAGATGCAGAGGACAGAAAGATATGGAAGAAGATGATCCGCTGTGGCAGCCCCTAACGTGAGCAGCCGAAAGAGGAAGAAGAAGTCTGCTATAGTAGTGCATATCCACCACAAATTAGTCCTACTGTATACTTACATTTATACAACTATTAATCAAAAACACCATTTAAGTCCTTTTATATTCTAAAAGTAATACTTCATCTAACACTCATTTGATATCATTACTGGATGCATTTTTTCTGAATTAAAGAAAAATAACTTTCATTATGATAAGAATTAATGTATGTATTATAATATAGACAATGGTTAATAATTTCCTGTAAGGTATCACATACTTGAATTATATGATTTTTGTACTTTATCTTCTTGTTTTGAATTGTAATACCATGTTCTTTTGACTTGGCTTATAATGGTGTTGCATAAAGTTAATATTGATTAACTAGCTGTGTAAGCCCGTGCTATAAAAAGCCTGGGGTCCTAGAAACTATTGAAATCGTCAGAAAAACAATTGAAATGTAGAGATATCAGGTGATTGAAAGGAACTACTCCGGGCGTATCTCTCCTGTGAGGTTTCGTTTTGCCAACATGCTGGCATCTCTTCTGCATTAGCAGCTAAGCGACTTTGTCTTTCTTCGGAGGTTTCGTTTTGCCAACGTGCTCACCTCGCTTGTGTATTAGCGGCGGGAGAAAAAGTAAAAGGGATACCGTTTGCCAATGTGCTTGCCTTGCTTCTGCATTAGTGGCTAAGCGAGTGACTCTTTCTTCGGAAGTTTCATTTTGCCGACGTGCTGGCCTCGCTTGTGTATCCTCAGAGGTGGAGCCCTTACCTCAACTCCAACTCTCACTTCCGGGCCGGACAGACAGACACACACACTTCCACGTGTAGATGTTTATATATAAGATAAATAGATGAATTTTTTAACTCTTAATTTCAAAGTGGAGTGATATTTATGCACATTTTTTTTTTAGTTTTTTATTTTCATTGCCGTTCACTGTGTCTTATGTGCTTGGCAAGGCAGTGCTGTGGTGAGACTTGCTTCCATACAGCTCTAATACTCTGGACTTGATTTCCAACCCAGTCATTTGCTAAAACTTCCTGCGTGGAAGTGGGATTTCTCCAGATTTTACAGTTTCATCCTGTGTCCCATAGATAGTGGCTATATATTTGATTATGTGATGCCCCATGCAATAGCATCATCCACATAACTTGGACTCAAGGCATGTGGAGTCATACCCAAGTGATCAGAATGACAGGACCCAAACCTATGTTGTAGAAAAGGTTCAAAAACATTTATTCCAAGTATGACAAATCATAATCTTGTGCCATACAACACAAGATTGTGTCCATGAAAAACAATGCCTGTGCACAGACACAACCAAAAATAAAGTGCAGTGGAACCTCGGTTTGCGAGTAACTTGGTTTATGAGTGTTTTCCAAGACGAGCAAAAATTTTAAATAAATTTTGACTTGATAAACGAGTGAGGTCTTGCAGTACGAGTAGTATGTATACGCTTTGTCTGCTGAGCGTCATATGATCACAACTGAGCTGATGGTTCTTCTCTCTCTCTCGCTATGGGATTGTGGGCAATCGTCTCCTATTCTCCATCTGAGTCGGCGTGCCTCACTCATATAGTCAACATCCGTATGAGCGTATACTGTTTACTGCAGCATTAGCATTGTGACTGTGTGTGCGCGCGCGTGTGTGTGTGTGTGTGTGTGTATGTGCTCGCTCGCTCACGTGTGTGTGTATGTGTCTGTGTGCACGCGCACGCTCGTGTGTGTGTGTGTGCTCGTGCGCGCATGTGTGCTGTGACGTGCAAGTCTCCGTCTTGCACCCTAAAACACGAAGCTGAGTCTCAGTATTTTAGCAACACCAGCTTTATTCAGCTTGAAACAGCAACAGCGTGGTTATTTATTGTAGCAGGATCTGCCGCTCTCCTATACACAGACACAGCAGTCAGGTAGGGCCCTGCGCATTTATAATGTTCCTTGTATCACCCATCGACGGCAGGCGCTTATAGCATGTCCGCTATAATCTTTTCGGATTTGCTTTTACTGCGAACTGCTACAGCGCTGGCAGACTGCGATTACTTTGGGACGCTCTTCCGTGTGTCGTCCCGTTGGGTGCAATCCCACAAGAGTTTAGAAACTCACTCACACCAGCCATGATTCTTTTCAAAGGTAAAGTGCAGGTTAATTTGTTTTATGTATTTTTACTTTAGATTTTGTATTAATCATTTTTATATGAATAGTTTTGGGTTGTGGAACAAATCATCTGAGTTTCCATTTCTTATGGGGAAATTCACTTTGATATACGAGTGCTTTGGACTACGAGCACGTTTCCGGAACGAATTATGCTCGCAAACCGAGGTTCCACTGTATACTTAATTAAAATTTTTCTGTCCACTCATTGCCATTTGTGCAGTGTGGCCACAGACAGCTTAAACAACTCAGTACATCCACGTAAAAACAACAAGGGAGAGCTTTCTTGATGGATTTAACTGGACGTACCTCATTGTAAACTGGAATATATACAACAGAAAAATACAGGTATTTACAGGTGTACAAGCAAAGACAATAAATAATGATTTAAAAAGCAATACATAGACAGTATACATTAAACAATAAGGCTTTAAGATATAAGACACTTACAAGACAAGTGATTTCCAGGGTTGGATCGTGACCTGAGGTGCACAAAGACTGAGATTCAGATTGTTGGGTACCATAATTAACCACACTCTGGGGTTTATATACCCTAAAACATGGACATGACTGAAACAAGAGATAAAGGGGGTGCCTATGTAAGACACAAGGGATGCATTGTATTTAAATATTCATTATGGGACTTACATGCTTTATGTGAGTTTGTGGACATTTATAACACCACTGTGAGTGTGGGTTGTGACTGACAGGTGTGTTAACAAATCACAAGCTAAAAGGGGGAGCACAGCTCAAAAAACAATACCAACAGCCAATAGCATGTGAGGCAGAACAAAAATGATTACAACACTTAATATTAAAACATACATCAGATAACAGGACAGAACGAGCAGTACATTCTCAAACAAATAAATGCTTTGTCTTGTTTTACTGTCCACTTTCTGCTCTGCTTCTACCCTCTCAGGAAGACATTAAGGCACTGTTGCCATTGTAATGTCTGGAAGTCTTTCCAGTTCCAGGACTCTGAAGATTAAAACAAACCTGGAAATGTTGTACATGTGTAAATGATCCAGCCATATTTCAAAACAAAAACATTGTTAAGTCGATTTTATTCTCTTTGGATGATCAGGTGCTCTTTTCACATAAATTACGGGCTTTCATTTCCAGCCATCCTCTTTCTTTTCTATTAGCTCCTGCCAACTACTCCCTTGGCTTCCCCTGGTACAAACTGAAAATGTCAGTACCTTCTCTTCAGATATCAAAGTACACAAATTAACAGCCTGGCCACAGCTACTTTTCTGCTGTATTTGTGATTTTATTGAGATAGTTTGTTCCTGTGCTTTTGTGTAAAACATCAATATTAGCCCATTCCTGGCTGAAACAGTCACTGTGCCTTTTCCCATTCTTTTTCAGATGACTCCATGTGACCTTGTCCAGAACCCCAACTATTCCTCAGGAGCTCTACCGAACAAAACAGTCTTCATCTGTGCCCTTGAAACAAAACTCCATCTCTCACCCTAGCTTTAGATCCTACAGCTGTCGCCAAATGTGATGCCCTGTGCAATGGCACCTTTGCATGTGGCTCAGACTCTGGGCCTTTGGAGTCACACCTTAGTGACCAGAGTGAGAGGATTGAGAGACACAGACCAATATTATAGAAAACGTACATGATTTTGAGTCCAGTCATTTGCTGAATTTTCCTGGGTGGAAGTGGGATTTCCCCAGATATTCCAGTTTCATCCTGCATTCCATAGATAGTAGCTGTATATTTGCTTATGTGATGCCCCATGCAATAGCACCTTGTATGTAGCTTGGACTCCAGGCACGTGGAGTCACACTTTAGTGCTCAGAGTGAGAGGATTGAGAGACACAGACCAATGTTATAGAAAAAGTACATAAATATTTATCCTATGTGTGCCAAATCACACTCTGAAAATTTGTTTGTCCATGTAAAACATTTATGGTGCACAGACAAAATCTAACATAAGATGTACTTAATGAAAATGATTATCATAATAGACCAAATCAATTACTTCTCTTCCCCTCTTTCTCTTGTTATGAAAGCTACATAGGGCAAATTACGTCACCCATGCACTATGCAAAAAACAGTTGACAACGACAACCAACTTATGAATGCTTTGAAGCCATGATGAATAGCTTATCACACAGGATCAGCATTCAGCTCGGCTTGACTGCACAGATGAATGATGACACACACCTCTCTAGCCTCCACAGCATCATTATATACAGTAGAACCTCGGTTAGCGAACGCCTTTGATAACGAACAATTCGGATAACGACCAAAAATTTCACTAAAAATTTGCCTCCGATAGCAAACAAAATTTCGGATAGCGAACAGATTGCTACGTCATGCACACGTGACCAGCGGCCAGCTTCCCATCTTCCTTTGCGCTCGAGACACGGTTACGAACAGACGTTCATTATCTTTATCGGTGTGCATCCTTCTTATTTAGTGATTTTGTTGCTTTATTTAATAATATAGCCCTCAATCATGGCTCCAAAGAAGATTAAGAGAGCTGATAGCAGTGCAGTAATAAGGCAGCGGCCAACAATTGAATTGAAAAAAGAAATTATTGCCAAGTATGAACGAGGCATGCGTGTGTCGGATATCGCAAGAGAATACGGTAAGTCAAAGTCGACAATCTCGACGATTTTAAAGAAAAAGGAGCAGCTTAAAGAAGCTAATGTGTCAAAAGGAGTGAGTATTATAACAAAGCAAAGGCCTCAAATAATAGACGAAGTAGAAAAGTTGTTGCTTGTGTATATAAATGAAAAACAGTTAGAAGGTGCTAGCATCAGTGAGGCATTCATTAGTGAGAAGGCGCTGCAAATCTACGAAGATTTGAAGAAGAAAACCCCAGAGACAAGTGCTTTGAGTGATTTTGTTTTCAAAGCCAGTCGAGGCTGGTTTGAAAAATTTAAGCACAGAACAGGCATCCACAGCGTCATAAGGCATGGGGAAGCAGCTAGTTCCGACAACGCAGGGGCCGAGAAGTTCATCCTAGAATTCAAAAAAATCATAGAAGAAGAAAGTTACGTCCCGCAACAGGTATTTAATGTGGATGAAACAGGCCTGTTTTGGAAGAAGATGCCGAATAAAACGTACATAACGAAGGAAGAGAAAGCATTGTCAGGGCACAAGCCTATGAAAGATAGGCTAACTCTTCTATTGTGCGGTAACGCCAGTGGGGATTTTAAGCTGAATCCGCTGTTAGTCTACCATTCGGACAATCCAAGAGTATTTAAGAAGCATAATGTAATAAAACAGAAATTGCCTGTTATGTGGAGGTCTAATTCTAAGGCCTGGGTGACCCGCCAATTTTTTGTCGAGTGGGTGACCGAAGTTTTTGCCCCGGCTGTGAAAGAATACCTAGAGAAGAACAACCTTCCCCTCAAATGCCTTCTCCTGCTGGATAATGCTCCAGCACATCCTCCAAACATCGACGAGTACTTAGAAGAAGAGTTCGACTTCATTCAAGTTCGTTATCTGCCACCGAACACAACCCCTTTGCTGCAGCCCATGGATCAACAGATCATTTCAAACTTCAAGAAATTGTACACGAAAGCCTTATTCAGAAAGTGCTTCGATATAACGAACGATACCAACTTAACTCTGAAGGAATTTTGGAAGAATTATTTCAACATTTTGAATTGTGTTCATCTTATTGATAATGCATGGAACCAAGTAACCTACCGTACTATGAATGCAGGATGGAGGAAACTCTGGCCAGACTGTGTTCCAGAGCGAGATTTTGAAGGATTCGAACCAGAAATTGTTGATGAAATTGTTTCCCTGGGCCAAAACATGGGGTTGGAGGTGGATAATAACGATGTTGAAGAACTTGTGGAGGAGCACAGTAATGAACTCACTACTGAAGAGTTGCAGCACCTTCAGGCTGAGCAAGAAAAGAATTTGGCTGAGGATATGTCTTCGGAGGGGGAAGAGGAAGGGAAGGAGGAAGTCCCAAGTTCAGTGATTAAAGAAATGTGTGCTAAGTGGGGGGAATTGCAATTGTTTGTAGAAAAATCTTTCCCAAACAGTGCGGTAGGCAGTAGGAGCCTGAACATGTTCAATGATAATGTGATGTCGTATTATCGAAAAGTGCTACAAAAAAGGCAGAAGCAACAGACACTGGACAAGTTTTTTTCTTCAACCTCAAAGCGACAGAGGACATCCCCCGATGTTCTCATGGAGGGGGATTCCCCCTCTAAGCAGTAATTCCACCCCTTCCTCCCCACACCTCCATAAAAAAAAAGCATAAAAATAAAAAAAAAGTGTTTTGTAAATTAGTTTCGTAAAATTAAGTTATGTACAGTAAACAGTAAAATATGTTTACGTATTAAAGTTACCCAGTGCTATTGTTTTCTGCCATACGTAGCGTATCTGTCATATGCCCTCCCTCCTCTGTCGTGACCCTCCCTTTGCTGTCGTAATCGCCTCACTAGAAAGGTAAGATTCCACATTTTTTTTATTTATTCCATGCTGTAGTGTCATTTCTTTAGTTTTTAGTTACAGAATTATGTTATGTGCTTATTCATAATGATTTTGTTCCTACACATTGCATTTTCAGTCGGTCATAGCCAAGCCTACCAATGCTACATGTCAGTCAAAACGATAAGTTTTCCTATGTTTTCTTATGTTTAAATGCTTTCTTTAATGTTTTTGTTTTTATTTAACATCATTTGTACTGTATTATAACTGTTCCCATTTAAAAAACATACCTATATAGCCTGTAACTTTCATATATTAGCGAGTCAACAGGGGCTAGGAACCAATTATTTCTATTTCCTTTATTCTTTATGGGGAAAATTGTTTCGGATAGCGAACATTTCGGATAACGACCCACTTTTCGGAAGTTATCCGAGGTATTACTGTATATTCTTGTAGGATTGCTGTAGCCAATCCCAGTTGATTCCACTCTTATCTTCACTTTAGGCTTGAATGCTGTGAAACACGCAATGCTGCATTCAATCACCTAATTACACCTCCTATAATCTGAAGCAAACAAATCCATAAACGTTTGTATACTAACATGAAAAACTGAATACGGGATACAGTTACCTATCCTGAACCCCATTCAGGAAATTCTATTCTGAAAACCCTCTCTGGGCTATTGCATTGATTTCTCCTATCCAGGACCCAACTTGAAGCTTTACCTCATGCCAGCATATTGGTACCTCCTCCCAAAGACATGCGCATGTAGCCCAATATCCCTCTCGGGACTGCATGCTTGTCCACAACCTTCACCCATGGGGTAAATGGTGCAGCTGTCCTTCGCCGGCACCCCTGCAGTTCCTTGACCCACACTCACAGACAAGTATTTGTATTTAGTTGGGCACAGAAGACTTTTGAATAACCAATACCCAAGAGAGGCAGCTGAAGAAAAAACAGAAAAAGCAGTCAGTGGACAATTGTTCAAGTTATAGGTGCCTGGAAATGGAAAAGGTGCAGTCAAGAGCGGCATTTGGGGGTGGCAAGTGGGGCAACCACCCCAGGCCCCACGTCTAAGGGGGCCCTGCTTTTGAGGTCCGCATGTCCCATTTGAGCGGATTTGTCAAGTTATATTCTCCAATATATACAGTATATATTTGAGATGGGTCAAATTCTGTACATGTACATCTTTGAAAACATTCCATAGTCTAAATATCGCATTTCGCACAATCGTGGTATTATCATGAATTACGAATTGCACTTTTTTAACAGATTATATCGTTATATTTTGATAAAGTCTGCATGTCATCTTACAAAAATTTAGCTGAATACTGTAATGAGAAAATCCGGTGTATATTAACATGTTTATACAGTCCACACATACTGGTAACAGCGTTTGACGTAACCAGCCCCGCGTAAGGTTGGTCAGCCCTAGGCCCCCTCACACCCCAAAGGCTGCCTCTGGGTGCAGTCAATAAGACATCCATCCATCCATCCCTTATCCACCGCTTATCCGAGGTTGGGTCGTGGGGGCAGCAACTTAGGCAGGGAAGCCCAGACCTCCCTCTCACCAGCCACCTCCTCCAGCTCCTCTGGGAGGACCCTGAGGCATTCCCAGGCCAGCTGGGAGATATAGTTCCTCCAGCGTGTCCTGGGTCTGCCCTGTGGCCTTCTCTCAGTGGGACATGCCCAGAACACCCCCCCAGGGAGGCGTCCAGGGGGCATCCTGACCAGATGCCCAAACCACCTCAACTGACTCCTCTCAATGCGGAGGAGCAGCAACTCTACACCGAGTCTCTCCCGGATAACTGAACTGGTCACCCTATCTCTAAGTTTAAGTCCAGCCACCCTGCAGAGAAAACTCATTTCGGCTGCTTGTATCTGCGATCTTGCTCTCTCGGTCACTACCCAAAGCTTGTGGCCATAGGTGAGGGTAGGAACAAAGATCGACTGGTAAACTGACAGCCTCGCCTTTTGGCTCAGCTCTCTCTTCACCACGACGGACCGCTGCAGAGCAACTGCTCTATTTTGTTGTTCTACTCCTGCCTCATAGACTGAAGTAGCATATTTGCTGATTTTGCCAGTTAGCTGTTACATGTTTGTCATCTGTTATTAAAAACACACACTGTGTATAAAAGATTATACCATACTTTTGAAACTGTGGAGAATGTGCAGAGGTAGGGGTTGGGTGTGTCAGTAGTAGCCAAAACTGTCAGTAAAAACTGTAATTCTATCATGGCAACCAAAACAGTGCTGCTAAGCATAACAATTTCAACATTTTGAAAGGCTTTAAGATGTCTAAGACGTAATTAAAATCCAAATATTTTTGAAGTGGTTGTGAATATTTCAGATTCATCAAATCAGTGTATGAGTCATGCTGTGATTAAACCTCAGAAGAGACACAAAGGATTCATTTGCGACAATGGAATTTAAGAATTAACAACATAGACATTGATGTGAAGGGCTAATCACCTGATTTATATTATCCATTATCCTCAAATATTGCCCTTACTGAAAAAACAATATTAAAAATTTGCCTTTTGTAGCCATGGCATGATTTTCATGAAGTGTCCTTGGAACATATTGCTGTATTTGTTATGTAGCATTCACTTAAGTACTTTCTTATTATGTTTATCTTTTTAAATAAAATACAATTTATATAAAAACCAAATTGAAACAGTTATACATGTTTTTTACTATTATGTGCAATTTCTGTCATTTATTAGTGTTATTTTATTTGTCTGATTGTTCCCTGATATCCAAGATGGATGAAACATCATGATGTCATGCAGTGGATATAATTTCATGACAAAGTGGGTGAGGCCATTCATGCCAATGTGCAGCTTCGTGGTAACCACTATCACAAAAAAGAGGACCAGAATGTTTATTTTTAAGTTAAAGAGTGTGAGTTGCAAAGACTTATTAATGCATGTTTTGTAGGAAAATGCTTAAGAGTGGTCACAAGATGCTACAGCAACTGTAACAGTTCAAAGTGAAACACAAAAGGGAACTCAGAATAACTGAAGATAAAAACCAATAGCCTTTCCTTAATGATTTATTTCTTCCTTAAACAAGTCTTTTACGTAGGCGTTCATTTAAGATTTTATTTTAAAGATCAGGTGCAATGTAATACATATGTTCCTTTTTTATAATGTAGATGAAATGTGATGGAACAACACATAGCTCTGTGCACACATTATAAGCATAATAGCATGGTGTATCTTGAACACAACAATGGTGGAGCCCTTAAAAAACAAACTTACAAAACAGCAATGTGATGATATTACTATAATTATCATAAGTACTGTAAAATAAGTGAGATAACACAATTAAAACTACAAGTAAAATAGGACTTAGTAGTATATTGGAACACCTACAGATGATAAGAGTAAGCAAAGGACTACCATGTTCCTCTTTTAAACAAGGCTTCTGGATAAGGCTAAAATTGCTTTTGGTGAAGTAAGATGGTGCAATTAGATATTCTAATGCTTCAAAACATGTTTGTTAAATTTTACTTTTTTGTGCTGTTCATCATCTTTGGACATATTTATTTGGTGGTTAGGTTATACTGTTTATTTAGTGGCTAGTGCTCATTATAAGCTAGTTAAGGTAGGCACTCACAATTTTTTAAATTGCCATGCTAAGCTCTTTTAGGCTTGATAGTAGCACATCTATGTATGTTCTTTTCAAGCGTGAATTAGGATATTTTATCGATTTAGCTCCAATTAATCTTTTCTGTTTCTGAGTCTCCCTTTCACTGCTTGCAAAGTGACTCAGTGGCACTTTTTGGTCAAGTGGGACATTTTGTTTTCTTGTCATGCAAGCCAAGCTGTGACACAAATTAGCTAGATAACTCTTTTCTTGACTGCTTTTCTTTCATCTCTTTAAACACATACATGTCATCTGAGTGTTAAACACAAAATAACTAATAATCAGTCACAAGGGCACAACTTGACATTTAGGTGTTGGCATTGCAACTGCACTGCTCCAAATGTACATCATATCATTGTTTGTAATATTATAGTGACAGTGTGAAGTCTCACATTAATACATTTAAAACCTCAAAATAATGAAAAAATACACAATATTTAAATGACAGAGACATTGCTTTTTTTTTGGTTTGTTATTCTACTTATAATAACTGTGACAAAGTAAGAACTTTGCTATTTTTAATCAAATTAGAAAATGAAAGCTGTAACATTTGGGTGCATTTGGGGATTGGATTAACTGTTTTTAAACTTGGAGCACTTTAAATTTTTTATTTACTTCAACAAAGAAACATTTTTATTAAACATTTTGACAAAGAGGTGTATATGATTATACAATATTCAACAAAAATATCAACCATTTCCCACTCTTTTCCGTGAATAATGTTTCAGATCTAGAATCCACTTTGACTTGCATAAAAAGACATCTTCCCTGTACTTTCTACCCTTGCTTTGTCTTTTTAAATAATCACCAAGCAGTAACATGATATAGGATCTTGTGTACTGAGGCATGAATTATTCATGATATCAGTGTTTGTTCATAAAACCGTCACCCTTTAAGGAAGCCTTTGCCTTTTGATACTTTGGAATTGTGAATTTGGTACCTTTGAGTCTCTTTTGCTATCTGTTGTTTTACCTATTTTGCCTGGTCTGTGTTTCAGTCACTCTTACAGCCTACTTTCTCTTTTGTAAAAAAATCTATTTACCTTTTATTTGATCTCTCTCCTGGCTCCTGGCCTCTGCTTCTTACTATGTTTGTGTTGCTGATGAAGTTTAATCCCCTGATCCTCCTTTAACATGAGTAATGAATAGCATCTGCTCCTTCTAAATCTGTCACTTCATTCTCTGACCATGAAGAAAGCTTCCCTCTTGCCAAGATGCCAGCTCCATATGCTGCAACAAACTTGTGCAATGGCCTCGGAGGAAAAACAAGCATACTATCACTGTATATAACAGGCAACATTTGAAAACAGATTACCAATAGTGGTGATTTTGCAATTAGAGGATGGCTAGTCTTTCACAAAGTCGATTAAGAGCTGTGACCATGGTCCTTTTGGAATTGGCGGGTATACAAATGACTTATTGACTATTAAATCCATTAGATGTTTAACAATTACATGCTCTCATATAATGCATGATTTCCTTTAACAGAGCTGGGCACTAGGAGTGTTTGAGTTTGAGTGTGGGAGCAGTTAATGGGGTGGATGAGGGGACCTGGCCAATTCTGCTGTATGTGTTTAGGTGGCACAGATTTCCTTCTTCAAATTCAAATTATTGTTCAGTTTATTTAAAAATGTACAAACATTTCTTCTTCTGTTCTCTGTATATCACTTCAGTCCAAAAATGAACCAAATGATCTTTATATATAATACGCTACCATGGCTGTTTGTTTGTGTGTCCAGGATTTTAAATCACCTGTAGCTCACAAACCATTTGACCTATTGACCTGAAATTTGGTACACATACAGTATACTATGTGACGTCTGCTATCCACTTTTTGGGGTGATGATTGACCTCCAATGTTATTCCTCTTTTTATTTTTATTTTATTTTATTTTTTTGTAGAATCAACTTTCAGCAGTGGCCAGCAGGGCGGCCGTGCGCAGGCACCGTTCTCATCCCTACCACCTTCACCGTCACTTACCCTAACTCTTCATATCTTAAATCCTTCTTGAGGAAGATTGAAGACTTAAGTGCCAGCTTAAATGAAAAATTAAAGAAAACGTACTAAGTAATTGCAACACAAACACTGACTTAATCAGTTTTAACATGGAAAGATGCTGATGAAAGAAGTGAAGAAGCGGGCTGCTAGTGTGAAGAAAAGAAGAACTGCTGAGGAAACAACAAGCACATCAACCTCTGAGTAAAAGAATGCTAAACGTGCAGAGAAAGAGTATGAATTGTCAAGTAAAGTGTATTCACTACACGTTATCGTGCAGTGTGCCGTTACTGGTTGAGGAAATAAGGATCTACATTTTAATACCTTTGCCTTCCAGGAGGACTAGATCAATTTTCTGGACTAGTTATAATGTTTTCCAGAGGTTTTCCACAGATATTTACACTTTTTTATTTTTTGGGTGTTAATTTGCTGTTTCTTCTTTATTCAGTCCTTAATCATCACCTGATGTTAATGCTGTGACCATTCTATTGGAATAATATAGACCCATTTGTGGAGAACACAGGAACAGGTTGTGGCCAAAGTAGGAAGCAATCTATCTGTCTGTTCTCCTCATGGTGAAAGAGACACATGACTCATTGGAGGAACTGTAACTTTCAGCTTTCCTCACCTCCACTGCAACTCATATAAATGAAATGCTATCAGGCAGCCATTTGTGCTCCGATGAAAACATCTCTTCCAGAATTAAAATTTGTCTAGTATAAAAGCCACTGTTGAAATTATGCTTACAAATAGCAATCTCATGGACATGAACCTTGGCATCTCAAACCCTTGATTAGGTTTATGTTTTGATTTTCTCTTTTCACAGTGGATTAAACAAACTAGAAGGAAACTTAAAATGTATAAAAGCTTTGACAGAAGGCAGACATTAGCAGTATTTTTGAGACAAAGACTAGAAGATGACATATAGATGAAAAATGCACTTGTAGTTCATTAACAGAAAATCAAATAATAACTGAGACATGAAAACTAAAACAAATCCCTAAATTAAGATTAAGAAAATTAAGAATACAAAGTGGAAAACCAATGATTCTGAACTGCAAACTGAAGAACAGAAGGAGTTATTGGCAGAGCCCCCTCTCTGTTCGGAGTGTCATTGGTTTCCAGGAAAGTATAATAACAACCTTAGGAGAATGCAATATGAGATTAGACTTTCATTTTAAACTTTTATTTTACCCTTTATTTTAAGGAATTAGGCCTACACTATTTTTTGCTTAATGTATAAAAATGTGCAAGATACCTGAATAATTGGCTTTCGAAAACACATCTGTAAGCACCATCCACTCACTGTTTGAAAGCCATTTGCTAAAATAGTGCTTCCAGTTAACAGAGAGTTGCAAACAGTATGAGTATCAATTGAAGCCTGAGGATAGTATGTGGAAACTAATCCACAAACTAACAGAGCCATAAGTGGGGACACACAGTAATCTGTCCTGGCAATCTGAAGCCTTATGCCAACCTCAGACCATATGATTTTATGTTACCGCAACCAGAAGAAAAGCAGTTATTACTGATGAGAAATGGCCTTTGTTTCCCAACATTACTGCCGAATGAGGGGTGAAGATTCCTTCAATCAACAATAGATGGTGCTTACAGTTTCTCACAAGGCCTAACCAATAGATTAATTGTGAGCAGTTGCTTGAATGCCTCTGTTATTATAACTATGAGTACTTAATCCTTTCCAGGATAAGAATAATCCACAGCCTGATGTGGCAGGCATAGGGCAAATTGTAAAACGACATTCCATGTGCAATACCAATTCCAGATATAGCAATTTAAAGCCACAAGAAAAATTCAGGCCAGTTCCACTCAAAAATGTTGGCAGAGTACTGCCAATGAAATACCGACCGAGCTCAGTGACACTTTTTAACAGCTAATATGAGCAAATGCTAACTGTCTGCCAAAAACCCTTTTTCAATTAAGTTAAAGACATCAAAACAAATGCAACAGGCTTTCTTTTTATTCAAAAATTGCTCACCTTTTCTGAATAATATTTAATATTTAGAATATTTAAAATCCATAAACCAAAGCATTGAAATATTTGTATTTTAATTATGTTTCCTTAAAAGGTGCATTTGGTTTTTGTGTAAATATTATTGGCTGTAAGATTTTATTAAAGTTAAAAAGTGTCTGCTATGCTAAGCATTTACAGCAACAAAACCTCAAATTTCAATAAAGAAATTCAGACTTTAGATATCTCCTATATACCTAAATTAGAAGGATCTTCATTAGACAGTCTCTCTGGCCGATTAGACTGTACAATTCAAGCTTTTGTCATTTCTACAGCCTTCAACATTATAGTAGATATTAACACACTGAAGCTCTAATGATGTGACTATCCAAATCTGTCTCAAATAGGACATGATAATTATATGTGTGACTTAATCAGATTTCCATTTAAGGACACAAATATTTGGAGTAATTAAGAGAAAGACATCCTAAAATTGTGACACAGTACATGCACCTCTGTTTTCCCCTTAATTTCCTCCTTTTTATTCACCTTAATACAGGTATAATTGTATGTGTGTCTGTCTATGTGTCCGTCTTGTTGCTATGTCTCTGTCATTCCAAAATATGGCACACCACTTAGTAATAAACTGCATTGCATTTGTCATTCCAATAGATTGAGCACTGCAAAGGTTAAAGCTGAGTTCTGATTACTAATATTTCAACCTGTCTTAAACTGTTAGCACATACAGAGATTTGGGGCAGCCACCCGTATACTTGAATAAAGGATGCAAAAGTGAAAATTGAAGGCACAGTAGTGTTCAGATTGAGTCCAAAACAGAACTGATTCACAAAAGGAAGTTGGCTGGGATTTAAGGTAGGTCAGTGGAAGTGATGTCAGCAGTTCCAGGCAGAGTTTCCCATATTTGGTCTGGCCTGGCATGGAATTACCTTCTTTTGATTTATATATATATATATATAGTCACCGCCAGGGCTCTTACTTATCTAACCAGAATGCTTATATAATGGAAGGATCGGAGGAGAGAACTTCCACAAGGCATTATCCCCCCAGAGCACTAGATGGCAGCTCCCCTAGGTTGCAGCGGTGCCTCAGACTCATGCAGGGCTGCATGGGAGTTGGAGTTCGGCACAGTCTTGTTGGGTTCCATGGTGTCACCAGGGGTTGCTGCAGGAACTGCTGAACCTATGTCTGCTTGTGTTGGGTTTGTGGAGCTTTGTGTCCCTTGCAGGCCACAATATATATATATTAGGGGTTTGTGATATTGCCAAAAAGTTATATCTCGATATTTTCTGGGACTTTGATGATAACAATAATTATACTATATTGAGTCTTATTGATCTAGCTTGGTCTTGAATATAGGATATTAATTTTATCTTACTAAACAGATTAATGGAAACACCAGTTAAGGAAAACAAGTCTTATTTATTTACTTAAAACTGTATTTAAATAACACAAAAACATTAAAATCATCAGTCAAAATATTACTGAGATCAAACAGTGCAAGTGTGAGTAAACAATTTCAAAGTAGCCTACAGGATTTACACAAAAAATTGCAGTAAGACCAACAAAACAATGAGAGCATTTTCGAAAGACACTTACCCTTAATGTAAACATGATATGAATCCAAAAGGAATAAAAAACTAACCATAATTGAACTACAGGGCATGAACATTACAGTCTGGATAAACAAACTGCTCTGCTATAAGGTGAATTGCACAGCATACAAGCAAGAACAACAATGTAACATACTGTACTATAGTGTATAAAACCAAAGTTCTGTCAAATACTACACATGAAAAACACTATAGCATTTGTAAACAAGTTCTATCATATACTGGACAAAGATACAAAAAAACCCAAACTATAACATTTTTAAACAAATTGCTAACTTCAAGTTCTGTCCAATATTGCACAAAGATATCAGAAAAAAATAAAACAATAACATAAAATTCTACTAAGGAAACTTCAAGTTGTGTGATAGAAACACCAGTCTGTCTATAGCATCTGGCTTCAGAGCTGTGCTGAAGGTCCTCCCAGAAGGGCTACTTGAGGCAGGGATGCACTGGTACGTTTTTGCAAGTTTCTCCAATTTGGCGAAGTGTGCAGAGACTCAGGTTCTCTGAATTCCTGCTTTTTTACATAGCGTCAAAAAGGCTTTTTTCTTGCTCCCTCCCTTGTGTCATCATCTGCTCTAAATTCTGCAGCCATAGGGGTGGATGGAGTGGGGCAAATAAGTGGGAATTTGTGAAGGTGTTTTAAATAATTTGAATTCTCTGAATTCATTGTTTTAATCTTCTTTATTTATTTATCTGGTTTGTACAATGCTATATACTGTATACCCTGCCATTCTTCTTATATTCTGTAAGTGCCTTGAGCATGGGAAAGGAGCTATATAAATAAAATGTATTATTAGTATTATTATTTTTATTATTATTATTATTATAATGAAATAAAAAAATGTGCTTTGGAATCGAGGACCACCAACCAACAAAATAAAATGGCAAAACAAAACGCACCTGATAGGCATATGCTTCTTACGGAAATGTAAATAATCAGTTCGAATGAATGACATAATTTGTTTGAACGGATTAATAATGCGTTCAAACTGGTTTTTTTTTTGACTGACATCTACAGGTCTCCATACTAGATGGTATGGATGGCAGATGGTGAAAGAAGTTAGTGGTTGAGCTCTCTTTAAAGGCAAATAACATAGTTTGCTGATTGCCGCCTTTTAAGCAACATCAGTCTTTTCAAAGCCAAACCAGCTCCACGCAAGTGTGGATGATCCATATCTTGCAATTAAATCTAATGACGTAGATTGTGAGACTGTTTTATTCTCTGGAGCTGTTTGCTTACTAAGTTCTACGCAGCTATGCTAGCTTCACTTGTGGTGTGCTGACCATGCATGCATGCACAGTCATCTGTCCTTTTAGGTTACATGAGACAGTGAATGCATGGGCTATCAAGGCATATTTTTGATTGTTTATTTGCAAAATGAGTGAAATACTGGATAATTTCAGCTTGCATATCATTAAAACAATAACTAAGATATTATTGGAGACAATACTTATCTATATATTAATATATATATATATATGGTGGTGGTTTTTATTATTTAGGGAGAAAAAAAAATCCAAACCTACATGGCCCTGTGTGAAAAAGTAATTGCCCCCTGAACCTAATTAGTGGTTGGGCCACCCTTAGCAGCAATAACTGCAATCAAGCGTTTGCGATAACTTGCAATGAGTCTTTGACAGCGCTCTGGAGGAATTTTGGCCCACTCATCTTTGCAAAATTGTTGTAATTATTTGAGGGTTTTCTAGCATGAACCGCCTTTTTAAGGTCATGCCATAGCATCTCAATTGGATTCAGGTCAGGACTTTGACTAGGCCATTCCAAAGTCTTCATTTTGTTTTTCTTCAGCCATTCAGAGGTGGATTTGCTGGTGTGTTTTGGGTCATTGTCCTGTTGCAGCACCCAAGATCGCTTCAGCTTGAGTTGACGAACAGATGGCCGGACATTCTCCTTCAGGATTTTTTGGTAGACAGTAGAATTCATGGTTCCATCTATCACAGCAAGCCTTCCAGGTCCTGAAGCAGCAAAACAACCCCAGACCATCACACTACCACCACCATATTTTACTGTTGGTATGATGTTCTTTTTCTGAAATGCTGTGTTCCTTTTACGCCAGATGTAACGGGACATTTGCCTTCCAAAAAGTTCAACTTTTGACTCATCAGTCCACAAGGTATTTTCCCAAAAGTCTTGGCAATCATTGAGATGTTTCTTAGCAAAATTGAGATGAGCCCTAATGTTCTTTTTGCTTAACAGTGGTTTGCGTCTTGGAAATCTGCCATGCAGGCCATTTTTGCCCAGTCTCTTTCTTATGGTGGAGTCGTGAACACTGACCTTAATTGAGGCAAGTGAGGCCTGCAGTTCTTTAGCCGTTGTCCTGGGGTCTTTTGTGACCTCTCGGATGAGTCGTCTCTGCGCTCTTGGGGTAATTTTGGTCGGCCAGCCACTCCTGGGAAGGTTCACCACTGTTCCATGTTTTTGCCATTTGTGGATAATGGCTCTCACTGTGGTTCGCTGGAGTCCCAAAGCTTTAGAAATGGCTTTATAACCTTTACCAGACTGATAGATCTCAATTACTTCTGTTCTCATTTGTTCCCGAATTTCTTTGGATCTTGGCATGATGTCTAGCTTTTGAGGTGCTTTTGGTCTACTTCTCTGTGTCAGGCAGCTCCTATTTAAGTGATTTCTTGATTGAAACAGGTGTGGCAGTAATCAGGCCTGGGGGTGGCTACGGAAATTGAACTCAGGTGTGATACACCACAGTTAGGTTATTTTTTAACAAGGGGGCAATTACTTTTTCACACAGGGCCATGTAGGTTTGGATTTTTTTTCTCCCTAAATAATAAAAACCATCATTTAAAAACTGCATTTTGTGTTTACTTGTGTTATATTTGACTAGTGGTTAAATGTGTTTGATGATCAGAAACATTTTGTGTGACAAACATGCAAAAGAATAAGAAATCAGGAAGGGGGCAAATAGTTTTTCACACCACTGTATATATATATATATATATATATATATATATATATATATATATATATATATACACTAGGGAGCTGTACCCCCTGCTTGCTTTGCTCGCCAACCCCTGTGTGGGCACTATGTGCTAGCCACCTCGCGGCTCTGCTGCTCACGTATGGGAAAGCGTATGTACGATTTAAACAGATTGTTAATTTCTTGGGAATTGTTACATATGCATAATAGACCTAACTATTTTACATTACAGTAACTAATCAACCAGTGAAAAATAGTAAAATGTAATATATTGAAAGAAAATTATGTTTCATGTTGCGTTAGAGGTATTCATTGCGTTATATGTTTTGTTCTGTTTGGCTTTGAAATAAACACGCAAATAATTTTTAAACTTACACTTTTACTGTAAAACTTCAGTGAAAACAAAATTTAGAATGCACTTTTCATCAATATCGCTTTGAATTTTGATTACGTGTTTGGAGTTGCATTGTGACAACGCAACATATAACTGCCCGTGAGTGAATATCGTTTCTTTTTCTCTAATAAATAAACCAACTTTTTCAAATGTTTATCCCTGTGATTTGTTAATTGTCATAGTAAAAGCTATTCTAACGGGAAACTGTAAACATTTTAATATGAATGGCATATCAAGATCTCCTTTGGTGTCTAATGTTACCTGTGGAAGATGTACTACATTACCTTTCTTGTCGCCTGTTAAAATTTAAATGTCAGAATTGTTTGACCAATTTTGAATACAACTAATCTTGTCCTATTGCATAGCCCATCACTCATACATAAATTACGCAATAACATTACGATACATCCTTCTTTCAACAGTAATTCGGATGGTGTTAACAGTTGTAGATATTCTACGAGATATTGATGTTTTCATCTTCTGCACAATCACCACCAACTGTTTCAGCATAGTCTATTGTTACGCATTTAACCAATTTGCTGTGTGATTGATTGACAATTTTCACGTTAATTTGTTTGACTTCATCGTTTCTCGGTACTAGGATTGACAATGTACTTTTTTCTTCTGTTGATAACCCTTTGAGATGAAATTCTTCAATAAGATTTGGATATAAAAAGTCTTCTTTTATTGGGAACTTAAAGTGAGGAAAGCGTAAAAATTTATAAGAGCTGAGAGCGCAGGAACTATGCCTGACAAAAGCATTCACATGAATGAGAGGTGAGAGGACTGTGGGTGTGGGCCGTTAACTGTAAATAGCAAATCTCTTGGCAATAGTCTCGTCTCAAGATTTTCTTTTATAATAGAGATATATATAAATTGTCATGCTTGGGTCACAGATTTGCACAGAAACACAGGAGATTTTAGAGACAGGAACTTTATTCAAACACTTCAAATGAACATATGTCTCTTTCAAAAGTAAAATGAACTCCATGTGAAGACAGAAGTGACAGTTCTGTCTCTCAATTAAAAGAATGCAAAAACATCTTCCTCATCATAGGCGTGTGCGTCAGGAGCGGGACCCCCAACAGGAGCAGAGGATGTCTGGAGGAGGAGAGAGAGAGACAAAGTAAAGAGCCAAAAGGAAAGGTGCTGTTCAGGCTTTTAAGTATGCAAAGCACCACGGGAGAAGCATATCATGCAGCACTATCAGTCCAGCAAGTAATGGAGCAAAGTGGAGGTAAACTATTTATTCCCATTGTATCAACGTTTAAGATGGGGTTTTGCAGGAGTGTCCATGTCTTCTAGGGGTGGGTTGCAGTGGTGCCTCTGACTCCCACAGGGCTTCATGGAGTTTGGAGTTTGGTGCAGACTTGTTGGGTTTTGCAGGCGCCGTCAGAGTGTGCTGCAGCAGGAGCTGCTAGCCCCTTTTTGGCACTAGTTTTGCCACACCCGGAAGTGCAGACGGATGTCATCAATCAAGCACCTGGAGCACTTCCGGGTGCCTAATAAAAGGAGCCAGCAATTGGCCAGAATCAGGTGGGTGAAGAAGTCAGGCAGAAGAAAGAAGTGTGTGGTGTGTTTTGAAGTGCTTATTTGGACAATCGGGACTGTGTTGTGCCTGTGGAGATTACGGGGAAGACGTACCCCACAGGTGAAGAACAATAAAAGTTCTCTTTGGTGGCCCGAGGACGTGTGTCCATGGCGTGACGGCGGAGCAAGCTATGGGAAGAGCGAGGCTGATCTGTCTCTTTCCTTCGGCCTGATACACCAGTTGGAGCCCGGACAAGCTTCCCGGCGCGGTGTTCCCGGTAGAGGAGCAGGAATTCCTCCCTATGGCAGGTAAGGGGGTGGAGGATGTGTGTCGGGGCCCCTCTGATAAAAGTTCAGAGTGGGGGGACAATGAACCTCTACCTCGATCCCAAAGAACACCCGAAGGGGCCTGCAGGGAACGCCCAGGGCCTCGGTGGCATGTGGTCGGTGTGAGAGGACGGGGTGAAGAAACTAACCTGCTTTGGGCTGCACGGGAGTTGGAGGGCATCCTTCTACCCCTGCAGTCCCTCTTTCAGGTTGTTCAGGCTCTGCAAGATGCAAAGAAAAGGCTGGAGAAGAAGCTTGTCACGCCGTTAGAGCTCATCCAAGATTGGTTGAAGCGGTGCGCCGCTGAATTCTCTAGCCTGCAGGATGCAGCGGTACAGGTGAGTGATGTCTGTGCCATACAGGAAAAGGGAGGGCTGAGTGAAGGGACTGCGGTATTGATTGGTTCCGTGAGCCAAGTAGCCACACCTCCAAAACAGGACGCCGCGGTGATGACTGAGTGCTCGGCTGGTGGATGCCGGCTGTCAAACCGAGTCAGTCCGCATGCCGACATCGGTCTCACGGGCATCCAAAGGGGCGCAGATGGCACAGGGTCTTTCTTCTTCCCATAAGGAGAACCAGATCGTTGGTGCACCCCAGAGCAAGAGGAAGACCCAAAGGAAGAAATGGGAGACTCCTAACAGTGCGCAGCGTGAGCCCGTCTGCTTGAAGGCAGTGGAGGGCTGTGCTGCGAAGGGGTGGAGATGTCAGGTGCCCTCTGCGGAGCGGGCGAGCGAGGGCGCAGGACTTTCCATCCTGCTTCCGATCCCGCAGAGGTCGACTTGGAGGGGAACGGCGTTGCTATAACTGCGGCCGCTGTGGTCACGGCTGGCGGTGTTGTCCAGAGGGGACATCCAAAGTGCGTGGATGTCGGGGCAACACCCCCAGACCTGTTGCTTTTGTTTTCACAGGGCAGAGCCGCAGACTGGGAGACGCCGACTCCCCAACCTGGAGAAAACCAGCCCTCGTGGGACGTGACGCTGAGGGAAGGGCACTGTGATGGATGGCCGGGGCCTATGCCCATCCAGGACCCCCCTGCAGCATATGTTCCAGGGGAGCAAGCATGGGAAACACAATATCTCCCCCTGGATGCCAGATGACATTCTCCTTGGGTTGCAGCGGTGCCTCGGACTCCCGCAGGGCTTCATGGGAGTTGCAGTTTGGTGCAGCCTTTTTGGGTTCTTATGAGACTAGGTATCATATGCCTATATTCTGGTTTGTCATTCCACCAGATGTCATGCTGAGTTGATATGCATATTTCTAGAATTTATTCTACATTCATGCAGGTGACTTCTGCAATTTTTTCAAGAGACAATGACGATCACGGTTTTCAACATTGACAGGCTTGTTCATTAACACCTTGTTACTTGTAAGCAGAATGTTAACAGTAACATTAAAGTAGACTGCTTAAGGTGTCAGGGAAAATTGGAGGAGGCTGTAGACATGGGAAAAAAAGTGAGTACAGGAAATATTAACAAAAATGGGAGAAGTGTATTGCATCTCAAAGAGAGTATATTGAAGGTGACTAAAACTGAATTTCTGAAAATTTTATACTGAAGTTTTTTATAACAATTCCTAGAATGTTTGGGTCTATATTAGAGGAAGAAATCTGTAGGACAAGTAACATCATTACCTGTTCTGCCACAGAAGCTCCACCCCTCCTGTTCCAGTCATTATATATGAGCAAATCAAACTAAAAGTCAATGCTCCCTGTCAAACGTGCCTTTGATGGTGACGGTCAGACATCCCATCAGAAGCAAACTCTCAGCTGAAAAGCTGTACTTTGTATTTGCTGCACTTTCAAAATTAAAAATCAAAATTATTAAATACATTCAGCACATAAAAGCTTGTTTTAAAAGATACTTGGTTTTAAAAGCAGCAATTGAGGGTTACTGGGAGTTCCATAATGTGGGTGCTACAGAACTAAAAGCTTCATCATCCAGTGATTTACATTTAGTGTGCAAAATAAGAAGGAATTCTGCATTGGATATCCTTAGATTGAGACAACGTGTATAGTATTTTAACATGTTTGAAATACAGAGAGCACTATTGCCATGAAGAGCTTTATATGCTAAAAATGGAATCTTATAAGAGAACTGACATTTAACAGACAAACCAGTGCAAGAAAATTAATGAAGTGGTTATATATCCAAAGTTTAGCATGTGTTAAAATTCTGGCTGCAAAATTTATTACTATTAAGTATCTTGCCTGAGGCACCAAAGTGGAAGGCATTACAATAATCAAGCCAAGAGGTGACAAAAGCATAAATAATTATCTGAGCTGCTCATGTGAGACCTCCAGAGCAGAGAGATCCTGCTGATACCACTGTAGGAGAAACATGGTTCACTAAGGGGTGGTGAAACCCAGTCTGTAAATTAAAAGCAATGAAAGGGAATAGGCAGGTACACCAGCAAACAGAAATGAGAGAGATATGCAACCTAGGCAGCAGCATGACATGCTTTACCAGAACTCAAGAGGGTAGGTGACTTAATAGGAGGAAAGGGATGGCTACGTCACTCTCTGGCAGTTTGTTAGGGTTGACAGGCACAAGTTGATGTAAAAGAACAATAAACTCTTACAGAAAATCATTGAAAGTTATTACTGCTGGTTTTACAAGCTACTGAATCATGAGGGGGCGGCATGGTGGTGCAGTGGTAGCGCTGCTGCCTTGCAGTAAGGAGACCTGGGTTCGCTTCCTGGGTCCTCCCTTTGTGGAGTTTGCATGTTCTCCCTGTGTCTGCATGGGTTTCCTCCGGGTGCTCCGGTTTCCTCCCACAATCCAAAGACATGCAGGTTAGGTCCTAAATTGTCCAGTGTGTGTGTGTGCCCTGTGGTGGGCTGGCACCCTGCCTGGGGTTTGTTCCTGCCTTGTGCTCTGGGATTGGCTCCAGCAGACCCTCGTGACCCTGTGTTAGGATATAGTGGGTTGGATAGTGACTTCATCAGGAGGTGTTATTAGTTTTTCACACATTGTTTTAGGATCTGCTGCTGTTTAAGATCATTTGACGAGTCTGGCAATATTTTTCTTTTGTTTTATTAAAGTGTATTTTTATTTTTCACTTCCTTGTGGATTTTTTTTATATTACTTACCCCATGTAGTTAGATAAAAAATTGTTTCTGATACAAGAGTTGTTTAAGGTGACCAATGCTGGACAGCAACAAGCAATAACAAAAAAAAATCACGTTTCATGTGTCACATGATCCATTGAAGTCATCCAGCTGTATTCTCACAACGTCTCAAACACATGTACTTTTGCTAAAATATTGTTAAATAAACCACTTGTGGAAAACAAAAGTGGTTAATCTAACAATATTTTAGAATACTAACAGGAAGAAATGAATTTCCATAAAAGTAGACAGGAAGTCCCATTGAAAGAAAGCACGGGCAATTTTACAAAAAGTCACTCTGAGATATGTTGAATAGCTTTTCACATACACTGTATGGACCAAAAGTATGTGAACAATATCTCCAAATTACTGAGTGCAGGTGATTCAGCTGTACCCATTGCGAGGTGCATAAAATCAAGCACATAGCCATAAAATCTCTATTGATAAACATTGACAGTGGGATGGTCTGTATTGGAGAGCTTATTGACTTTAAACATGCCACTGTTATACGATGCTACTTATGTTACAAGTCAGTATGTGAAATTCCTATTCTGCTAGATCTGACCCTGTCAACTGTAAGTGCTATTTTTGAGAAGTGGAAGTATCAAGGAACAACAACAGATTAGCATGATAGATAGATAGATAGATAGATAGATAGATAGATAGATAGATAGATAGATAGATAGATAGATAGATACTTTATTAATCCCAAGGGGAAATTCACATACTCCAGCAGCAGCATACTGATACAAAAAATAATATTAAATTAAAGAGTAATAAAAATGTAGGTAAAAACAGACAATAACTTTGAATAATGTTAATGTTTATCCCCCCGGGTGAAATTGAAGAGTCGCATAGTTTGGGGGAGGAACGATCTCCTCAGTCTGTCAGTGGAGCAGGACAGTGACAGCAGTCTGTCACTGAAGCTGCTCCTCTGTCTGGAGATGATACTGTTCAGTAGATGCAGTGGATTCTCCACGATTGACAGGAGCCTGCTCAGCGCCTGTCGCTCTGTCACGGATGTCAAACTGTCCAGCTCCATGCCTACAATAGAGCCTGCTTTCCTCACCAGTTTGTCCAGATGTGAGGTGTCCTTCTCCTTAATGCTGCCCCCCCAGCACACCACCGTGTAGAAGTGGGCGCTCACCACAACCGTCTGATAGAACATCTGTAGCATCTGATTGCAGATGTTGAAGGACGGCAGTCTTCTAAGGAAGTATAGCCGGCTCTGTTCTCTCTTGCACAGAGAATCAGTATTGGCAGGCCATCAAGTGCTGAAGAGCATAGTCTGAAAAATTTGCCTATCCTATGTGGCATCCCTCATAACAGAGTTCCAAAGTGCCTCTGGAAGCAACATCAGTACAAGATCTGTGTATCAGGAGCTTCATGGGTTCCATGGTGACCAACACAAAACAAGAGCAAAAACTATCAAAAACACCCATGAAACATCTCACATTACTGGTGTTGCATAATCCATATATCAAGTCATGCAGTGGTATGCACAGAATCCCAAACACATATGTTTTTATTAAAATATTGTTAAGCATTCTTCGCTCTTGTACGTGAACAAGCATATGAGATTTGGACCCACCATCCTTCATTGCATTTATATTCATATCCACAACTGAGGCACCTCAGGATTATTTAGGGGCAGGCTGTTAAACTGCAAGGGTAAACTGACCTTCTGCTTGTTGAAGCATCTCAAATATGTATGAGGCATATTCTTTTCATGGTAGTATTTTCACTTGCTTTTCTTTGGTTGCACTTAACTCTTAGTGCACCTTGTACTGTTGATATCATGTGAAAGGCAATGTTAACCTCAGAAAAAGCTGTTACAGGGCTGGACTTGTGACCAATGAATTAGGAGGGTAGGCATGCCTTCATCTGAGTGTGTTCCATTTCTGGGGAAGTGATTTATTTAACAATGTTTTAGTAATAATACATGCATTTTGGAGGTTGTGAGCATACAACTGGATCAATTCACATGTGGATTTTACAACACAAGTAATATGAGATTTTATCATGGACATTTTAATATTCTTTTCTTTTGTCCAATTTTGTTCAACTTAGACTTTCATTGTATCAGAATCTTTTTTTATCTCTGTTCTGCATGAAAACATAACATTAAAAAGCATGGAAAGAAATCAAACATTACGCACCATCTTACATTAACAGGGAGAATCAATACTGTCAAGATGAACATCCTTCCTAAGCTTATATTTCTATTTTCTTATTTAATGTATATCCTTATATACATTAACAAATAATTCTTTTAGAAACTAGACTCAATTATAACCTAATTTATCTGGAATTCAGAACGTTCACACATTCAAAAGATGACTCCACGAAGTACTAAAGCAGAAGGTGGCATGGCACTACCTAACTTTCAGTTTTATACAAGCTATAAAACCTTTTCTCTGCCATCACTCTAAACTACACAGGGTAAATAACATTAAAAATATAATTTTTGGTTGAAGTAATCCTTTAAATGTGTGTGTACTGTACATGGATTTTTACCCCTCAGTGCATATTTCCATTACACGATGCAGGTCTTTTCAAATTTCCATAAAAAAATAACACCCTCACCTCAATATTAAAGAGCTTCCTCCTGTTTTAATATTAAGATAAATGTTCGTCATTTAATGAATAGCAGGTGCAGAAGCAAAAATCTAGATTAATTATTAAAAATATTTTCATTTTGTGCTTTCAACACCAACAAACCCTACATTTCTAAGTTAAATACAGTGTCACAAAATTTCCCACATCCATAGGAGCATGCAAAGGGTTAAAGGTCCCTGCTCAAATATCTTTAAATAATGATAACAACTGGTGACTTCAAGATTTGTTTATTCAAAAAATTTCCTACTTAAGAGAAATTTGAAATAAAAAACACAAACACAGATGTTAAAACCTTTTATTAATTAAGATTGTTTTCAGTGGGAAAAATAAACAAACAAATCAGAACATTCGGTTATAATTGTAGCCACAGGCGGTTGCCTCTAATCCAAAGACAAATACACATGAACTAATCTCCACTTGGGGAGGCAAGCATTCTGCGTTGATGTTTGGGCACAGCAAAGAGGATTACAACAAATCTAAAGAACCAGAAAGAGGTCTTATAAATCATTAGACATAATAATTCTAAACAAATATGCTTGCCGTGAAACTGTATATCTTCGTCCGAGTTGAAAATGGCTTGTGGCCGCTGCCTGCTTTTGTAAATCTGTTAAATTTAATAAAAAGGTTTCTTAAACATACACTGTTCAATTTTGTGCTCAGATTCAAAAAGATACATTGTTTATTCTAAGTCACCTCAGTGTTAATCCACACCTGATCCAAGCACTACCTGTTTTTCATTAATGCATGTGGTCTGCCTTGAGGTTGAGGGCTTTCATCTGTGGAATCTGGGGCTTCAGATACTGACTGGAATCAAAGTAACCCAAATCATTACAGCCTGACAGCTGTGGAAGGTCACAGGGGAGCTAGGTTCATGAAATTTCAAGGCAGCTTATTATTTATGAGATTACATGCCTGAAAAACTACCAGAAATTGGTAATAGTTAAGGCGCCTACAGGCATGGGGCGGCCACTGGAGAAATTAACTAACTGTGACTAAAACTTTTAGTTGGGAATATGAACACAGGAATCAATTTAGTTTGGCAAAAGAGACTGAGCATCAGCAATTTTCTTTACTTTTCCTCAAAACTAAGTATTGTGTCACAGCTTTCTAGATTCATAAGGCAGATGTTTGAAAGAGTGTAACAGATGTCTGAATGTTACGATCTGAGCATTTCAGGTGAAACTGAGTGAATATCCATATATCAAAAACGCTATTAAATAATAAAACTTCATCTTTTTTTCATGTCAGTTTGAAGGCTCACATTATTTCATTTTTTTACAAAATTATTACTACCTGATGTTGAATTGTTTGGACTATGCTAAAGCAAAGTATCGTGATTTTGTTCACGTGGATACAAATCTGAGGATTGTATTCAAAGTAAAAGTGAAGGAATGTCATAATCATCAGATACATCATAAGATGTAGATCACAAATGGACTGAAATGAAGAAATGTTGCAGTTAAATAAGAGAAGATGTTTTCTTGTTTCTAATATTTATCTCTTTTATGATTTGCTTCAGCCAAAATAGGTAATATCTTTCAACATGTCACTTACAAGATATTAAAGACTTAAAAAACTTAATTTAATTTCAGTTCATGTACTCCCAATCTTTTCGTTAAAAACTATGAAAAACTTGTAGTTCACTGTGTGTAATTCAATGCTATGTCAGCAGATGGTGCTGCACTGATTCCTACACTGATTTATTCTATGGTTTAGCCAAGGTTTGTCCCTTGCTCAAGTAAAGTTTTCTTTAAAGCATTTTTTGTTGTTTTTTGAATATGTTGATATTGGTTTTGTCTTTTATTTTGTATTTATATCAATTTTTTGTACTTTTGTATGCAGGTTGTACTTTTCTAGGTTTTTCTGAGTGCTATTTATGGTACAAATTCAAGGAAAGATGAATTACCTAAATGTCTATCTGCTACTGCCCCTGTAGTCCCATCTAGCTTCAGATGTTGTTCGAAGATTTTCAATAATATTCACCTATTATGAGTACCAGCTGGCATCACAATTCACCTCACTCTAATTTCACATAGTTTTGTTTCACTCTTCTATACTGATTGTCAGATTATTGTAGAGCTTGAGTTCTTCTAACTCCAAAGACTCTGCATCTAATTGTAGTCAACCTCCATATTGTGTTTCAATGCATGCTTTGGAGTATAGAGAAGGACTTTAACTTAAAAGCTCACTCATTTGTTTAAATGCCAAGGAAGAATTTTAAACCCAATCCTCATCTTAAATGAAAGCCAATATCGAGGCCTGAGACCTGCACTTACATAGTCACACTTCTTAGTTGTACACTAATAATGATGCTGGCTCCAGTATTTTTAACCAGCTGTAGAATAGAAATTGAATCACTTAAAGAAAAACAGTTACTCCTTTGAATTTAAATAAATCATGCCTTTTAGTAAATCACCTCTATTTAATATATATATACTCTGGGGAAATTAGATTCAAAGATAAGCACCTGTATTTTGTTTTGATTCTCCCAAACTAAATGATAACAGAATTGTCTGTTTATTGGAAATATGTTTCCCTCCATTGATTTTTTTTTCAAAATTTACAAGAAAACTAATATTCACACATGTACTGTTTTACAGTACCTCACTAAAACAGCTAAGGAATAAGAGATCACTAATAAATACAGCTGAGCGCCATCTGCATACAAATGAATATCTTGCTTGCCACGTTGTCAGTCATATTCCAGTGGCGTAGCTTGAGTTTGTGCTGCTTGGGGTGGGGCGCTGCTTCAATTTGCCGCCCTCCAGCATGTCTGAATATGTAACCTATTTAAATAGAAAATGAAAATAACTTATAAAGAAAACTTAAGATAAATGTTGCATAGATTTATTCATATATAGAGAAACAGCGATAATTTTCACATATAATTATTTATTATATATAATTATTTATAAGCGTCAACTAGACAAGAATATAGTATAGATGCACTGATAAGCCGTGTTCCGATTATTAGTTTAATTTAATTACACTACAAAAACCAGAACCAGTGTAGTGTACAAGTGATAGGTGGGGATATTTTTTGCACAGAGCAAGTACACATTCGGATTGATAACGAAACAAAATTATAAACTGTAAATTAGTTGTTTATCTTCCTAGAAATTATTATCGGTGTAATGTTTATGTCTATTTTTGTTATTGCCTCATAAATTTCAACTGCTGTGTCTGATGCCGTCACAGAAGGACAGCCTGAAAATTATTTTTGAAGCATTTGTGGATCAAAATCAGAGAATTTTACTTTTTTCATTCAGGAGTGATATTTTTCCAAACCCTGCTGCTTACACACGAATTGTACTGAGCCTTTTGGCTAATAATGCCACCCCCAAAAATGTGCCACCCAGGGTGGACCACCCCCTCCGCCCGCCTCTATCTACGCCACTGTCATAATCACTTCCACAATTGTAAATGTGATACACATTTTTTCTTTATCTTTGATGTTAGTTGTCAGTTGTTTACATTTCAAGTCTCTAATGAAGGTCTGTGTTCTGTGTTTTCACACCTCTTTTGGTGGACCACCGTCATTTATGCCTTGCCAACTTCATATGTTGCATGCATCACTGACACAATAGAGAGAAAGAATAGGAGCATGCTCTGAATTTATGGCCTGTTGTCCCACCAGCCACACCATGAACCATTTGGATTGGGACCCAAGTGCAGCTGTGCAACAGGTGACACCTCAGCACCACACTGGAACAGTGTGAGGATTTTGACGGTGGCTAGAGTGCCAATCCTGTCACCAACCTCCAAGTTTTCCCAGCAAGTTGTAAGACCTGCTTGCAAGGTTGGATGGAGATTAATGTCCTACCCAGGATGAAGCAATTGCAGGTTAAGGGCCTAGCTTAAGAGACCAATGGAGAAGAGTCACTTCTGGCATTTACATGATTTAAATCAGCAACTTTCCAATTGCTGGCACAGATCCCTAGCCTCATGGCCACCACTCTGCCCCATATTGGCAGAAGGATTAAAAAAAAGAAAAGAAGTAAAATTTGATAAAAATTAAAACAAAATTAATACATTATGAGCAGCTGTCCCAAGTTTCAGAAGCTGAAGTACCTTAGGTTCTTCTCCGTGAGTGATGTTAATGATGATAAGAGGGCTGACTAACTAATTGGTGCCATGACAAGAGATGTTGTACTGGATTGTGGTGTTGAAGCAGGAGAAAAGTCCACAAAAGAAGCTGTTAATTTATATGTCAGTCTACTATGGATAGCCACTAAAAAATAAAGATTGTGAGTGCAAGCAGCCAATCACAGGTTCTTATTCAGGATTTGCTGTACTCACTCTCCATGACAGAGTGGGTTGCTGAGCTATATCAAGAAGAGCTTAGAGCAGAATTGCTGCTTCTCTAGTTGAGGTGGTTTGGGCACATTGTTAGGAAGTCCACTCTGCTTCATCAATAGAAACTGCACAAGGCACTGCCCACTCAGAGAATATCCAGTTTCAGATCACCGTCAGATCTTCCTTATCATGCAGTTAAACAATGGACAGAGAGTCATTGTTCACACACTTCGCCCTTGGTAAGTTTCTCATACAATTTCATTGTCTGATTTCCAGATTTTTTTTTACAAACCTGTTTTCACTTTTATTAATTTGTGGCTGATCTGCTTTTTAAATTTTTTGTGTATGCATGTGCCAATTGAAATTATTCTGAATAATGTGACAAGCAACTTTATGTGGTTTGTTTAGGCACAAACATAAATGCATGTTATTCAATTTAGTGTTCTGTATACGTTTGTCTGCTTTGTGGACTTCAGGCTTACATCACAACACATTTTCCTTGTAATTCACTGGAAGATATTGAAGTGTGCGAAGAGAGAAGTAGTTATATTCGAAAATATTTTGAATTGTTAAATATAGTAATGTATTTTTTTTACATGTGCAGACCTGCATAGGCTTACTTTGCTGGGCAGCTTGTCTTTGAAGAAGCTGTGTAGTGACTTTGCCATTCTAAATGAAGTGTTAACATTTATTTCCATTCTGAGTGAACAGAGTTAGAGTTGGGCTACAGACTAACGACAAACAATTTAGTCCAAGCTGAAAGTTGTGCTTCAATGAGCCATTCCCATAATAGCTCTTTGTGTTACTGTTAAGAGGTGAAATGAGTCACACCTGGATGTTGGCATTTCTGTGGTAAAACTTTAATTTTGTCAAGTATTTCTTTTCTTTTTTCCTTAAAACCCATTAAGTTAACACTGCATTATTATTATAATGGGTTTCTATGAAACAAATAACTTTGTTTTAATGTTGTTTTTCTCAACAACATGGTTGCTACAAACATATGACATTGAGAATTATTATGAAAAATCTTTGATATTCTTGCTTTTTCATGTAAAAAATTCACAAAGTATATGTTTTGCCATAAATTCAGTCCTACAGAATGATTTGTGTTTGAACTACATCTGTTATTGAAGAAAAAAAAAGAGACAACTGACAATAGCTACACACAGGAAAAGCCGAGAGACCAGATGGAGTCAGTCCTCAAGTTCTGAAGGCCTGTGCTGACCAACTTTGTGGTGTCCTCTGTCACATCTTCAGACTGTTGCTAAGACTCCAGAAAGTGCAGCTGATGGAAGACAATCTGCATTGTTGCAGTTCCAAACAAGGCAGGCGCCTCTTCACCTAATGACTACAGACCAGCGACATTTACGTATCGCATCATGAAGACCTTTGAGAGGCTGGTCCTGGACTATTTGAGTCCTTTTGTAGTAGACTACCTGGACCAACTGCAGTTTGCCTATTGGTCAAAGATTGGAGCGGAAGATGTAATTATCTTTCTGCTCCACAAGGCCTATTCTCACCTGGACAAACCTGGCAGCACTGTGAGGATTATGTTTTTAGATTTCTTCAGTGCCTTCAATACCATCCTGTCATTCTGGTTAATTCCTTGATAATGGACTATCTGTTGGACACACCACAGTTTGTGAGACTCAAGGACTGTGTTTCTGATACAGATGTGAGCGACAGTTGAGCACCACAAGGAACAGTCTTGTCTTCTATTCTCTACACCATAAACTAAAAATGTAACACCAGTTCATGGCATTTGCAGAAATTTTCAGATGATTCTTCACGTATGAGTTGCATTGATAAAGGGGAAGAAATGGAGAGTAGGAGTCAAATGTTTCTTCAGTTTGATTCTTTGTGCAGAAAGAACTGTCTGTATCTTAACATCAGCAAATTCATGGAACTGACTTTCACAGTATCAAAGAGCCTGTATGTTCAGTCAGTATTCGGAAAGTGGATGTAGAGGTGGAACACTGTTACAGGTACTTGGAGGTCCACATTAATGACAAGGTGGATTAGTCTTGGAACACAGAGGAACTATATAAGAAAGGCCATAGCAGGCTTTTATTCTTTAGGAAACTGTGTTCCTTTAACATGGGAAATTACATCCTTCACATCTTCTATAACACTATGATGGCTAGTGTGATTTTCTACACTGTGGTGTGCTGGTAAGATCACTTCAAGAGAGGGCTACCAAATCAACAGTCTAATTAAAAGGGCAGGCTCAATTATAGGCCATACTCAAGACCCCCTGGAGGTAGTGGTGAAGGAGAAAATGAAAACATAACTGAGTGCCATTATGAACAATGCTGCACGTCATCTTTCTGACACACTAACTCTAAGGACTTTCAGCCAACAAATTTTTCAGCAGAAGTGTGTGAAGAAAGTCCACAGGGGACTCCTTTATACCAACAGCAATACACCTGCATAATGCCTCACTATGACTACCAAGCCAGAAATGGTCTTTCTTTTTAATTATCTTCCTTTTTAGTCATTCTGGTGTACTTATATATATATATATATATATATATATATATATATATATATATATATATACATACATATATATATATATGCACCATAGTGTGTGTTATATGTATTTATCTATCTACCTATTTATGTATTTATTTTTTAAAGCACTTACTGTATGTAAAAAGCCACTTTTCCCTTCCTTAAGGTTCTTGATTATTTTTTTATTTTTTTGAAAACAATAAAAAAGCCAGAATTTTTGAATAGATATCATTAAAATGCTTCTGAAACAGTAGGAGTGAATGGTTTCACTATGTTATATTCTTATAATATTAGAAAAATGTTAAGTTATGTAAGCATTAGTTTATTATTTAACAAATGTATTTAGCTGATTTATTTGAAAATGATCTTTTAAAAAGATAACTGATGACATTTCTGAGTTCTTTCAATAATCATTTTGAGACAATCACAATGCATAAAACAGTCTGCTGAATGTCAGAATACCAAATGCTGACGTTTAAAACTTGAAACTGTATGCAGTGCATGAAGTATAACAATAAGTCTATTAACATGTTTCTTCAGCGATAGCATAACAAAAAGGTCAAACCTATCAACACATGCTTCCACATCTGTACTACACTGTCACATCTGTAAATCCTTTTAAAAGAATGTACATTTCAAATGGATTCTGACATTTTGTTCCTCGTTTAGTACACACATTAACCTGCAGTTACATTTGGATCCCCGAATTTCATCTGCACTGCTGTTTAAGAGTAGTAAAATATACAATGATTCAGTTATTGAAATTATTGATTTTTTCATGATTTTATTATTTAATTCCTTCTTCTCCAAAAGCTTCATCTAACTTCTCCTGGGAAATTCCCAGATGTTTCCAGGCAAGTCAGGAGATATAACCCCTCTAGCATGTTCTATTGTGAGGTCTTTCTCAATTGTCAAACCCCTCATCCTTTCAAACTCGAGCATGAGGCTCAGTTCAGCCATTTGTTCTCCTGATCTCATTTTTTTCAGTCACAATCCAGAGCTCATAAATTTAGGTCAGAACAGAAATACTGTATGAAATAAGTGAACTAAAACCATTATCAGAATGCTTTACAGTTCAGTACAATGTCCATACAACTCTATTTTGCCTCCAGTTTGTTGGTCAATCTCACTATCACCTCTACCATTACTTGTAAACAAGACCACAAGGCAGTTGAATTCCTCCACTTGGGGCAGCTGCTCATTCTTTACATGCAGGGAACAAGCCATTATTTTTCTAAGAGAAGACCGTGACAACAAAGAAATTCTCGTTCCACCAAAACGCACACTGCAAACCAGTGTGTAGCAGAGATGACAGTCTGATGATGCCAAAAGGACAAACAGCAAAAATGCAACTCATAAGGGTAGAGTTAGTCATCCCCAAGTGGATACTCTCCAAGCCTTCACTGTGCTTGATGATCTGTCCATAAAAACCACAAACAGAAGATGAGACAGACAAGTCCTTGGTCGAGTTTGATGCCCACATTAAACTGACTTGACTTAATGCCAAACACAACTCCTGTAAATACAGGGACCAAATGGCATGCTGTACTCGTGTAAAGCCTTTTACAAGATGCCATTGGGCACATGGTTATAAGCTTTTCAGAGACTACCGGACGGTGAAAACAGGCTTGTAAAATTCCCAGGATGACCCGCATGAAATTTCTAAATATATTTCAGGTAATCACCTAAAATATGGATACCTGGACCATGCCTGGGTTCAGTTTTCCGTGTTAACTTAAAGTTGCTTGTGTGCTCACTACCTACAAAACAAAGAGTCACATACATTGCTAATCAGGTGACAGGCAAGATTAGAACAGATCCAGATCTATCTATCTATCTATCTATCTATCTATCTATCTATCTATCTATCTATCTATCTATCTATCTATCTATCTATCTATCTATCTATCTATCTATCTATCTATCTATCTATCTATCTATCTATCTATCTATCATTAAAGTGTATTAATACACCCGAAGTGATATCATTTTAAAGAGTAGGATTTGTATGTTTAAACGAACTTGAACATGGTGCAAGAAAATCAAGTTTCCCAGTTTTAGTAGCTGGTTTAAACCAAATATTAGAGGACTATCCAGCTATATAGATTCTTAAGGCTGCTGAATTGTGTTTTGTCCAATTTTGTAAAGATTTCAGCTGGTTTGCAGATTTATACAGTGTAGTCATTTTAGGCTTACTTAATAGCTGACTCTTGAAGAGGAGCCTAAAATGCACAAGAAGCCAATGAAGTTTTGCCAGCTTATGATTTTTATGTGTATGGCATTTGGTACATGCCAGATCACTTTAAATTAGTTAAAGTCTGTTAATATTTAGCATAAGAATGTGAGTTGCAGTAATCCAAGAGGTATTCAATGCATGCCAAATTTCTTCTTCATACAGGGAAAGACTTTTAATTATTGAAATGTTTGATGGGGCAAGGCTGAAGTTCTAATTTATGAAATGTGACAAACTTAATGCCACTGTCAGATTTGACTCCAAGACTCCAAGGCTGCTTATATTAAATAAGTGAAGTAAATAATATGTTTTGAAATTTGTATTTTAAAATTAGTCATGTTTCTTAGGCTATACTGGAGATTGGCCACCCCAGGATGCAGTCATTCATTTTATGCATTGTGTACTAGAATTAATAAAATGACAGACTCAGGATTTAATTGTCATCACCAAGCAATGCAAAATGACATTTGGGGCAATAGCATGATTTGACATTCTTCTGGAAAGAGAATCTTTTGATCCATTTCTTCTTTTAATCTACTATCTCAATTTGAAATCTATCTTTTCATTTTAACCTCATTTACACTCCAACATTTAGCAACTGTTAGGAACTAATTGCTTGATTTTATGTTATGTCTCTTTATTTTAGAGTTACTGTAGGGCTGTGTCAATGTGCATCTGGAAAGGAAAAAAGGTTAAACTTTAATTCAATGCTGAAAAGGAAAGAAGGTAACAGACGCAATGTTTCGGCTGTATACGTGTACAACTGAAAATGAAAAAGCAGGTAACATATTGTCACACACAAGCGAGTAGGGGACAACCAACGGACTCGACAGAGCATGGAAAACCATAGGAGGGGACTACTAGACAGCGCATTGACGCCTTTCTCTTTCAGCAGGAAAAACAAAGATGCGAAGCCGAACAAAATATAAATGGACAACTTTACAGTGTCACCTTCATCACACCTCGCCTTCGTCACCCTCATTTCCTCTGTGACTCTACTTCTTCCGGTTCCACTCGATTAAAACCACCCTCTAGCAACTGTTTCTGTCTGACATGTACTTTGTATGCATACGACCGGAACCTCAGCGCTACTGCTTGGCCTGAGCTGTACACACTATATGAGGACGGTTTTTCCCAACCCTTAATCAATTCTCTGTGTCTTTTTATACTTCACAATATGTAGGAAGGGAAGGAGGGAGCAAAGCTAGGGCAGATGAAAGGAGAAAAGGTAAGAGTATGTGAGAAAAAGCTGCCATTAGAAAAGATAAAGGAATAAATATAAGTTTAAGTATAAGTTAATTGGTCATTATGATTTGGAGAATATGTGATCACAGGGTGAGAAAGAGCTTTGCTTCTTTTGGCTTTCTTTGAAAAGTGTCTTTGAAGCCCTGTGAAAGAACACAAACATAGAGATCAGTATGGCTGTGATCAAGGGATGTGAAGTGTTCTTCCATAGGGTTTACAAGGATTTTGATCTTAACGCCTTGAATATGCTCCTTGAAATGGTCTGCTAGCCGTCTCTCTGTCATGCCTAATTAGATGGCGGGACACTTTCAACAAGAAATGCAGTAAATATGGTTTTTAGATTGGCAATTGGCCCATTGTTTAATATTGAATTTATCAGAGGGACGAGATGCAAGAATGTAGTTGGTGACACAGCGGCTTCTTTTACAGCTCAAGGTGCCTGCTGAGAAATGTGGTGTTTGATGGTGTAATTATATTTGTTATTCTTTTTTTCTTCAGTTTTGTGACATTATTGCGGCACCACCATTTTCTGCTTTGTTTTCCATGGACACCACCATGTTGTTTAAGACGCTACAAATAATGGTTTTATTACCTGTAGAATTTGATTTGGACACTTTTATATTTTTTATGTACTTCAGATTGTGATTATTTTTAATCATTTCTCAAGTGATGTAACCTTGGCACCATTTTGAATCCATTATCAAGATGGCTGCCATGCTGTTTACCATTGCTAAGTGCTTGTTGGACACCAGCATGATATGTAATGCCGTAACACAAATTTGTTTTTATCTGGCAGTGGACATTGCAGAGTGTTGAAGCTTTTGGATTAAAAAAATGTTGTTGTGCTTCACAAAGATCTACTGAAGTAAGTGAAGGGATTTGTTAGTTGTCTTAGAACCATTTGCCCTTGAAGTTTTGACTTTAATGTTTTGAATTCCATTTGGTTTTGGTGATCAATCATTTTGATCTCCAATTTCAGCCTGTTATTAATGATTACTGTTTTTTGTGTCCCACAAAGGTTTTCATCTTCTGGTTCGTCTCAAAATGAAATCTTTTGCTTATTTTTCCCAGCTGAACATTGCAATAGCAATAGCACCCATAGCTAGTTATGTGACATTACAACCATTAAAACGTTAGAAAAACCTTGACAAAAACAGGCCAACAAAACTCACAAGTCCTATCCACCTAATTTCTCCAAAATAACATCAAGTGGAGTTTTGAAATCCCTAAAATCCTACTCTCCACCACACTATTTGGTAACTTATTCCATGTGTCTATGGTTCTCTGTGCAAAGAAAAACTTTTTAATGTTTTTGCAAAATGTACCCGTGGCAAGTTCCTGTGCCCCTGTTGTTCTTGTTGAATTCATTTGAAGGAAAGAGTGTGTATCCACTGTACTAGCTCTTTACAGAAATATAAAAACATCAAAGAGTCCCTTCCTACTCTCTATTTGCTAAACGCAAAATCATTCCACTCCTTTAATCTTGCCTCATATATCATTCTTTGCAGTCCTGGAATCAGCCTAGTTACTTTTCTCTGGACGTTTTCTAGTACTGTAATGTCTTTTAAGTAGCCCAGAGACCAAACCTTACACAAAAGTATTGTGTGAGGTCTTACCAGAGTGCTATAAAGGTTAAACATAAACTCCTTTGACTTGCATGCTACACATGGTGCTACATTGCCAAATATTCTATTAGCCTTCTTTGTGGCAGAAGACTGATAATGGGTAGCCCAGTGTTCCAGGTTACAAAAAGTGAAATTATGTTTCCCTTTAAATGGTAAATCTGGTCAGGAGACCACTTGTATCTCTAAAGCAGATTAGTTCAGAACACATTTTCTCAGAGTGGAAGGACTACGACCATGTTAATCTTTCAAGTGAAGCAACTGTGAAGCTGGCCATTTAAAGGCCCAGAGTCCTGGGAAAAGAATAGTAAATATACCAAAAAATATAGTCTAAGAATGACTCCTCCTCTCTGCCACTTGAAACTATAGGCTAAATGGGTCAACATCAACGCATTGAAAGTAACCTACAGCATTAACAGGAATTAATGACTTACAGTTTAATGCTGATTCAAAGTCTTTCAGTTCTTGTCCTGTTAGAGTTGATTGCATCATTTGATACCATTGACCACAGCATTTTTCATTACCACATTAGACAGTGGGTTGGCTTTTCTGGCAGTGCCTTAAGTTGGTTTCACTCTGATATCACAAGAAAAAAATTCTTTATCAGTTGTGGAGATTATACATCAGAGATCAACACTATTATGCATGGGATCTGTTTAGGACCCTTATTAATCCCAAATCTGCATTGTATTGTGTAGTACTAGAAGAAGTAGGGGGTTGGGAGAATGGAGGAGGCCTTTGGAAGATTGAAGATTAAAGATAAATAAGAAGACAGAATATTTGAGGTTTAATTATGATCAGGATTCAGAAGTTAGCCTGCAGGGAGAGCTATTGAAAAGAGTGGAAAAATGTAAATATCTAGGATCAGTGGCAGCCCAAGGTGGAAAATTACATGTAGAGATAACCCCCATAGTGCCATATGGATGGAACAATTGGAAGAAGGTATCAGGAGTATTGTGTGATTGAAGAATTAAGGTGAAGGTTAAAGGTAATGCTTTTAAGACAGTAGTAAGACCAGCAATGATGTATGGAGCTGAGACATGGGCAGTAAAGGGAGTGCAAGAGAAGAGGTTAGATGTGGCAGAAATGAGAATGTTGAGATGGATAAGCAGAGTAACACAAAAGGACAGAATAAGAAATGAGATCAAAGGTACAATAAAAGTGGTAGAGATATCTAACAAAGTGCAGGAAAGTAGGTTGAAGTGGTGTGGATATGTGATGAGGAGACACAATGTACAGTGCGTCCGGAAAGTATTCACAGCGCATCATTTTTTCCACATTTTGTTATGTTACAGCCTTATTCCAAAATGGATTAAATTCATTTTTTTCTTCAGAATTCTACACACAACACCCCATAATGACAATGTGAAAAAATTTTACTTGAGATTTTTGCAAATTTATTAAAAATAAACAAATTGAGAAAGCACATGTACATAAGTATTCACAGCCTTTGCCATGAAGCTCAAAATTGAGCTCAGGTGCATCCTGTTTCCCCTGATCATCCTTGAGA
Source organism: Erpetoichthys calabaricus (assembly GCF_900747795.2). Lineage (NCBI taxonomy): Eukaryota > Metazoa > Chordata > Cladistia > Polypteriformes > Polypteridae > Erpetoichthys > Erpetoichthys calabaricus. Next base: position 280,160,381 of record NC_041397.2, on the reverse strand, counting down.
TGTTTCTGCAGCTTAATTGGAGTCCACCTGTGGTAAATTCAGTTGACTGGACATGATTTGGAAAGGCACACACCTGTCTATATAAGGTCCCACAGTTGACAATTCATGTCAGAGCACAAACCAAGCATGAAGTCAATGGAATTGTCTGTAGACCTCCGAGACAGGATTGTCTCGAGGCACAAATCTGGGGAAGGTTACAGAAAAATTTCTGCTGCTTTGAAGGTCCCAATGAGCACAGTGGCCTCCATCATTTATAAGTGGAAGAAGTTCGAAACTACCAGGAGCTGGCCGGCCATCTAAACTGAGCGATCAGGGGAGAAGGGCCTTAGTCAGGGAGGTGACCAAGAACCCGATGGTCACTCTGTCAGAGCTCCAGAGATCCTCTGTGGAGAGAGGAGAACCTTCCAGAAGGACAACCATCTCTGCAGCAATCCACCAATCAGGCCTGTATGGTAGAGTGGCCAGACGGAAGCCACTCCTTAGTAAAAGGCACATGGCAGCCTGCCTGGAGTTTGCCAAAAGGCACCTGAAGGACTCTCAGACCATGAGAAAGAAAATTCTCTGGTCTGATGAGACAAAGATTGAACTCTTTGGTGTGAATGCCAGGCATCACGTTTGGAGGAAACCTGGCACCATCCCTACAGTGAATCATGGTGGTGGCAGCATCATGCTGTGGGGATGTTTTTCAGCGGCAGGAACTGGGAGACTAGTCAGGATAAAGGGAAAGATGACTGCAGCAATGTACAGAGACATCCTGGATGAAAACCTGCTCTAGAGCGCTCTTGACCTTAGACTGGGGTGATGGTTCATCTTTCAGCAGGACAACGACCCTAAGCACACAGCCAAGATATCAAAGGAGTGGCTTCAGGACAACTCTGTGAATGTCCTTGAGTGGCCCAGCCAGAGCCCAGACTTGAATCCGATTGAACATCTCTGGAGAGATCTTAAAATGGCTGTGCACCGACGCTTCCCATCCAACCTGATGGAGCTTGAGAGGTGATGCAAAGTGGAAAGGACGAAACTGGCCAAGGATAGGTGTGCCAAGCTTGTGGCATCATATTCAAAAAGACTTGAGGCTGTAATTGCTGCCAAAGGTGCATCGACAAAGTATTGAGCAAAGGCTGTGAATACTTATGTACATGTGATTTCTCCGTTTTTTTATTTTTAATAAATTTGCAAAAACCTCAAGTAAACTTTTTTCACGTTGTCATTATGGGGTGTTGTGTGTAGAATTCTGAGGAAAAAAATTAATTTAATCCATTTTGGAATAAGGCTGTAACATAACAAAATGTGGAAAAAGTGATGCACTTTGAATACTTTCCGGATGCACTGTATATGTGTGGAAAAAAAGAGTGATGGGAATAGAAGTATGGGGAAGTGAAAGTGAGGGAGGCCAAAGCAGAGGTGGATGGATAAAGTAAAAAAAGTAAAAAAAGATCTGAAGGAAAAGGGCTTGACTGGAGAGAAGGTGCAGGACTTAGCTGTTGGGAAAAGGTTGATCAAGCACATCAACCCTACATAGAAGTGAAAGATGAAGAGGAACAAGAAGATTATTCTCAATCAACATTATCCCATTAGGCCTAATCATTTTAAAACATAAATTGAATTACCGCAGCACAATGATTTATCTGTCGATAGCACCAGATGACCCTAAGGCTTTAAATCCTCTGACCCAGTCTCTTACTAGCATCATTGAATGGATGAGTAATAATTTCCTTAAAGTTAAGGAAAAAACATAAACTTTAATTGTTGGAAGCAAACAAAATAGTGAGGACTTTAGAAATTAGATACGCCATCTGACTTTAGAAAGACGGCAGTAAGCAAATAAATTCTGCGTCATTTTTAGTCTCAAAGCTAAATTTCAAATCACAAATTAAGCATATTACTAAGACTAGATTCTTTCACTTAAGAAACATTGCCATTGCAAGACTCAGATCTCTTATATCTTTGTAAGATGCTGAAAAGTTAATACTGTACATATTTTTGTCTTTACCTGTCCAGATTGTTGCAAAGTATTCCTATCAGGATTACCATAAAGATATAATTTAGCCGCAATCAGTCAAAAATGCAGCAGCAAGAATTTTAACTAAAGAAATCTGAGCATATCTCACCAATCTTAGCATCATTATTCTGGCTGCCTGTGGTTTAAAATACTTTAATTATATATAAAACTCTAAAAGGTCTATCACCATCTTACATTTTAGGTGCTGTCCCCTTACATTCCTTATCGTAATCTTAGCTCTTCTAATGCCAGATTGTTCAGTATTCTGAGAGCATGAAAGAACTGGCGAGGCATTTTTTGTTTCTATACACCAAAAATCTAGAATACTTTATTGTTAGAGATATGCCAGACCAGTAAAAATAAACACTTCATGGAACTACTAACATTTTTTTCTTTCTCAATTATTTATTTTTCTTACACCCACTAGTTTGGGTTGCATTTATTATGATCTTTGACATAACAGATACAGTCGTTGGTCAGTCAGCTATTTGACTTCACACTTGCTGAGTCAGCTTGACCAAGTAAGATCCTTCATAACATTATACAAAGTTATTGTTTTTTATCAATATGCTGCTGCTGGAGTATGTGAATTTCCCCTTGGGATTAATAAAGTATCTATCTATCTATCTATCTATCTATCTATCTATCTATCTATCTATCTATCTATCTATCTATCTATCTATCTATCTATCTATCTATCTATCTATCTGTAAAACAATTACAACATCAGCAGATGCATTTAAAAAGAAAAATCATGGAAAATGCACCAGAGTGCTTAACAGTTTGAAGACCAGAGCACCCCGACCACTGTTGCCAGCTGTCCTACTAGCCAATGTACAGTCAATGGAGAATAAGCTGGTCGACATTAGAGCATGAATAGAGATCTAGTGAGGTATTTAGTTATGTAACATCCTTTTCCCCACAGAAACATAGCTAACTCTAATGGTGCCAGACCAGACCAGACCTGCGGAACCACTTTCTGTTTACTGTATCGACAGAACAGAGGAGTCCGGCAAATCAAAAGATGCAGGTGTGTGCCTGATGGTCAATAACTGGCGTGAGCAGAAACGCAATGGTCTTATCATGCTATTGCTCCCCTGATCTGGAGCTTCTGATGATTAAATGCATGCCATTTTATGTTCTGCGGGAGTTTATGTCAGTCATTGTCACCACCTCATATATTCCACCTCAAGTGGAGATAGACAATGCCCAAACTGAGCTACATGGAACACTTAGTCATCTAAGCATTTCACTGCATTTGTACTGTATATATAAGTTGTATGTGACAAATTTGATTTGATTTGAATTAAGAGATTTCCAGCATCATTAGCATCCTTCATGCTAAGCAGAGAAGAAATTTGCTTCTTTTCATAAAATGTAATTCTGTTTGTAGTTTTATAGGTTGGTCACTGTTCACTACTATTTTTTTCTGATATATGGTACAGGCATTACTTGTCCACTGGCCTAAAGTATGCTAAACCTACTTAGATGCTAGGAAAATGACAAGAGCTCCGCAAGAGTGTTCTACTAATGGTACCACATTCATGGACTAAATAATGCTCAGAGTGGTCGGGCAGTCTTCTGGACTTAGAACCTCTGGAGGTTTATTTTCATTAACATTGTTCCAGCTGAAGTTTTTATTTTCCTGATCTCCCTGGCCATCTAATCATAATGTCCATCTGTTATTATGGTGGACATTATGATTCTCTACTTTTATGCATAACCAACCTTTAGTTTTTACTTTTTTTTGTAACTCTGTTTATCCATTATAATTGTAAAGTATTTTAAGCTACTCTCATTTATGTAAATGTGCTGTGTGAATGAATATTGTTGTTCAACCCTTTATTAGTACAACAGTCCACCATAACCTCAATTCCAGTGAACTTTGCAGCTGAGCTTAGCTCTCTGTGCCATTTTTAAACGGTTCTCAGTTGTAATGAACTGAAATCAACATCTGTTGCCCACTAGAGGTGATTACAGTAGCAGATTACTTGGGATCCTAAATGTAGTTAAAATAATATCAGTTCTACATTCTTAAATGTACACGTCTGTTGCTTGGAAAATTACTGTAAAATTAAACTAAAATTGCTTAAGAGTGTTACCTCATTTATTAGTAATGATGTTTATTAATTTGTATGGATTAACGATGGATCTGATATTGTTGTGTTCTGTTATTCCTAAATCAAAATCAATGTTATTCCAGGACATTCATTCACCTTCAACTAATCAGCTTCAAAAGACACCTATGACATCATAAAGCAATGACTGTATTCTTGAAGGCTAATGCTTTCACATATTTTTGTACTAATGGACTATATTTAAACAGACTGCTAACACACTGTTTACCTTGTGTTTTACATGACAACAGATTTTTTTTGTTCAGATTTAAAGGATTCTACAGGTGCTCTTGTGAATGAGAAAGAAAGGATGTGTTTTCTTCCAATGAGGAATTTTATGAAATTTTTCATGCATTTCTTGGTTTTTGATGTTAGAGTGTGAAACCAAAGCTGATTGCATGAAGGCCAATGACTGTACAGGAACAACAACTTTGATGAAATCAGACAATGTCAGATTGAACCTGTAATAATAAAGTATCATTGATAGATAATATTTAGTCTAAATAATGCTTTATTTAGTAAAGTATAATCTCAACCTTTATTAGCTGCCACGTATTTAAGATATGCTAAGGAGTGATGAGTACAGAATTTAACCTCCTCGGTGTTAACGTCAAGTGTGACTTGGGCTCAGAATTCTGTGTTAATTACAGTTAACCCCGAGTTAGACTCAGGGTGATGTTTATTGACCCGCTTTCATTTTTAAGCCTAAATTACACTTAGGACAGCATTCTGGTCTCATCTAGGGGATGAAACAACATAATGCTGCCAAAAATCATAATATTTCTATGGATTTTGCCACTCTAAAGTAATTCATTAAAAGTCATGAGTGGGTCAGAAACTTCAACCAAATCACAATGGCATGTAAATGAGAGACTATAAAGTCAGTTTTAGAATCAACTGAAACTGAACCATTAGTTGAATCAAACAATAGTGATGATAATATGACCTGGTCATTGGACGTTAACATGGATAGTGAAACTGATGCATATGGCACTGTTTGACCAAACCACCATAATATACCTGATGACTTCAGTCATATAACACTATAGCATGGTACAGTGTCTACATGGCAAAAAGGCAAAATGTAAAATAAAAAGTAGAATGACAAGGAAGATCTTAGCCCTCTAAGCACTGTTCACAATGCAGAAACTGTCAATGTCTGTGTCAGAGAAATGGGGAAGTTACTATGCCTTGCACTGTTGTGACCTACTTGTTTAATAACATAAGGGTGTGTTGCTGATACAGACCAGGCATTGACATTCTGCCATCTCATGTGCAAGCAACAGAAAAAATATAAGAAAAGTAAAAGAAAAAAACACGCTTCTACTGTCTCAGTTGTGACACACGACTCAGCGTTGGTGACTGCTTCAAAACATATCACACAAAGGACGTGTACTAAATCTGCACCAGTACTACGATGAACAGTAGACATACTTGTACCTTTCTTACTGTATTTATGCTGACACTTTGATAGTTACATTTTTCTGTTAATGTAATAAGATTTTTTTATTGATGATAAAATGTCAAAGTTTTTGATTCGTTTTTCTGAGGGTAAACACAATGCTAGGGAGGCCACTACAGTGGTTATGTAAATGTAGTATGACTTGAAAAGATCACACTGGTCTGCACCAAAAAAATATATGCAGCTTAAAAATTTAGATATGCTGAATCTATTTCTGAAATCGGAATTTCTTTAACAAAAATGTTTCTGCAAGATATTGGATTCAATGAAAAATTCAATTTTGGAAAAAAAAGTGTTGATTTCTCTCCATTATAAAAAGAAATTCTGTCCTGGAAAGCAAAAGCAATGCGACGATATGTGATCTTCTCGGAAGACATTTTAAAGACCTGCGAGACCAAGGAGACTTGCCACGGTGCATCTCGTGGGGACCGTAAACATGAGACTTGGTGCCAAGAGATTGTCACAGGGCCGTAGCAAAAAAGGACAGTGGCTGTACAGGCTTTAAAAAGATCGAAGGGCAGAGCGACAGCAGACAACGCGAGCAGCGTTATATGTCCTGCAAGAAAGAATTTAACCACGCCAGGGGCCAGAAATAAAGGACAAGTATTGTTTTTACAACGTCACACGAGACCAGGCAGTGAGCCATCATTTGAAAGGAGTCCACAGACATCTAACCAAACAGTTTTTGGATTGTTTTTGGCAGACAAGCATCATGTGCTCCCAGCTCTTAAAACAACGACATGCGACAGGCAGAACAGACAGCTCACAAGCAGTACATAATTTTGTGAATATAAGCAATTTCAGAAGAATAGCAGGTTAGGTCCAATGAATCGCGGTGCATATTTTACCGTGTACAAAGAGGGCTACCTGTTAAGAAATGGCAGACAAGATACATTTCGCAAGCAGCAGAAAGACAGCAAATGATCCAAAGACATATCCTTAGCATGTGTTCAGACACCACCACCCCCTTCACAACACGAGCAGCATTATACATCTGGCAAGAAACAGATGTAACCACGCACGTGGCCGGAAATAAAGGACAAGTATTGCTTTTACAAAAGTTTTTAAAGTAAAAGTGAAAATAATGCATATGTAACAATACCCAAGAAAATAACAATCTCTTTAAATTGTAGGTTGCCTGCCTAAGGTAAAGTCATCCCTGATGACTGGGGACGTGGGAATGAGGGGTCCTTTCATCGGATTAGCGCTATTTCAGATGTGGAATGGCAAAATGGGGGAGGCAGCTTGATGAATGAGGTCTCCAGGACTTAAAACAAATCCAAATCATATTATGTGATATCATCTAATGTGAAATTCTACTCCGTACTTCTAGAATTTTTATTTTTATACTGTATTGAGGATTTGTTCTGTTCTGTGTATTGTATTATATTGACCCCCCACTGCACGCCCAACCTACCTGGAAAGGGGTCTCTCTTTGAACTGCCTTTCCCAAGGTTTCTTCCATTTTTTCCCTACAAGGGGTTTTTGTGTGGGAGTTTTTTCTGGTCTTCTTAGAGGGTCAAGGCTGGGGGGCTGTCAAGAGGCAGGGCCTGTTAAATCCCATCCCACTTCTTGTGTGATTTTGGGCTATACAAAAAATAAATTGTATTGTATTGTATATCTGGTAAACCAAACACGGGTGTTGGCGAGCGAAGCGAGCAGGGGGCAAAGTCCCCTAGTTTTAAAAAAAAATAAATTATATTTGTTTTATGGCATAATTATTTATACTGGTCAAAATGTTACACTTTGAGCTACAAAAATGTCCATCTTACTCATTCTTAACATTAGATGAGGTGAAAACAACCCAGAATCAATTGCTTGCTACACATTTTTTACTCTCAAGTCATTTTTTTGTCTTCTTATTTTATTACTTTGTGTCTCTGTGTATTTCTTAAAATTAACCAGGAATTTATGTTTAGAAGGTTAAGAAGGATGCCTTTTTTTGGAGAAGAGAGAAAGTTGTTGTTTAAGTGGTTTTTCAGAAACATGTAAGTTTAGGTTGATCAATCCACTGTCTTGACCAGGTAAAAAGTAAGGAAATGATAAAAGAACACACATTTTTCCTTCATCAAAAAAAAAATTTTGCCACAGTTTTGTTGGGAATACAAAGGGGGAAAACTCAGGAAATAGTTAAAGGGCTTCTTAATTCCTACCTAGCACTTGGGTGCAACAAGTCTTTAGCAATCCATTTCCCACACTCTGATTTAGATTTTGCCCTAAGAATGTGGGATTCGTCTGGGATGAACATGGGGAGAAATTTGTTCTGAAATTGTTAGATGTTATAGTGGAAAGAGGAGTGAGTCCATGTTAGCATTTGTGGATCATCCCACTGTGAAACAACTTCAGAAATTTATAAGAAGGAAACAAACTACCAGGTAACTATTTTTTTAAGTAATAATTATATTTAAAACAGTCATATGTGTAATTAATCATTACACGGATCGTTTTTTTAAATATTAGTTTTTCTCGTTAAAATAGTGTTATTTTTTTCATTTTAAAGCTTCCTCTCTCAAAAACTGTGCACAGGCAAATTCAAGCATCCATTAAAGAAAAACACTGGTGAGCTTTATTGTTTTGAAAACTGTCTGTACTTTGTCCTGTCGCTGTGGTTCACTAATAATCGTTGTGATAAGAATTAGACAAAGACATCATAAAGATTTGGGGCAGCCACCTGTATATTGTTTTCCTGGCTGCAAAAGTTGAGTTTTTAGGAGCACGAATTGCATAGAGCAAAGTCCAAAACAGAACTGATTCTCATAGACAAAAATGAAGGCTTTAAAGGCCCATACAGGAAGTGACGTCAGCAAAAGGGCCTGAATCAGAAGTGATGTCTTCTGGACCGGATGTGACGTCAACAAAGGGCCCGGCACCGGAAGTGATGTCTTCTGGTCCGGAAGTGACGTCAGCAAAGGGCCCCACACCAGAAGTGATGTCTTCTGAGGTGCTGGAACCTTGCAGGATTTCCTGGGAAAGGTCTTTAGGGAACTGAAAAAGACAGCCAGCGCACTCCGCCGCCCCCTGGTCGGATGTTAAATTACAATTACTCAGACCCTTTAGCTGCCTCCTACTCGCATGTGTGTGACACCATGCAAAAATGGCCAGAATGTGCTGAATGCCTTGCCAAATTTATTTAAAGAGAAAATGTATCTTTTCAAAGTAAGAAAAAGGCACATCATGCTAAAGAAATATATTAACTTAAAAAAAAATGAGATAGATAGATAGATAGATAGATAGATAGATAGATAGATAGATAGATAGATAGATAGATAGATAGATAGATAGATAGATAGATAGATAGATAGATAGATACTTAAGATCCCAAGGGGAAATTCATAAATAATGTTTAGATGTTTGCATTCCCTAGCATTATTTCAGATGTTCTATTTCAAATTTGGTTAAAAATAAATTATTACCTGTCATTAGATGGCATCTTTTGTAACAAGTTAGCAATAATAATGTGTTTGTTGCTCATCTAGACTCACTTGTCATACAAAGAAAATAAAATCCACGATATTATGGTAGTGTTCCATTTCAAACTTGCCAATGTCTTTCTTGTTTCTTCCGTGACTAATTGCAATGGAGTATCTCACTGATTACTAGCTAACTCCATCTCCATCAAATATTAAACCTAAATTAAGTTCTTAAGTTAACATTAATTTATCAGGAAAAGTACATTAAAATATACACAAAACAGACAAAGTTATTATTTTATATTAACATAGTGCATTTTCAACTTTCTAATTGGATTAACTGAACACTGCTGATACAGAGTCCTTTGCGGTTCATGCTAATACGTACAACAATAATATTAAGCTGTTGGACCAGAACTAAGCACAAGTTCAGCTCAATCGCAGCTTTGTACCACATGTTTTTTGCTGCAATTGCACTCTGAACTGGAGTATTGTACTAACTAGTCCACAACATACTACGCTGCTGCAGTCTGAGTCTGGAGGCGAGGGGTAAAAACTTGAAGCAATCATGAAATTAATAGAAGGAATCATAGAAAATAGATTTAGCAATGGTAAGTGGATAACATCTGATCTATTTAGCAGCACTGCCTAATGGCATTTTAGCATTGTCTTAAGCGCAATTCATTATTTAAGAAGAATGGGTGTATATCTTTTGGGCTGCATGAGTCTGTCAGTAAAAAAATATTTATAATAGAATTTAGCACAGTAGTGAAAAAAAACATAAAATGTAGCTTCTCGCTGAAACTACTGCAAAGCAGCAATGTGTAAGACAACTTTTTTCTGTACTTGGAAGGCATTGAAACCAATAAAGGCTAATCTTACCCTAGAGCTATAGGATGAAGAATACTGTTTGAAAGCATTAGTTGCATTTTACATTTATAAGAAAACAAAACAGAAATCAAATATGTTTCTGAAGCTCTAAATAATGTTTATGAAAGAATAATCGCACCAGTTAATCTCGGCATTAAGTGATGCCCTGTAGCCACAGAAATGTATCTTGACACTGTGTGCGGGCCTCACAGACGCTTTGACATTTAATACAAAGTGGCAATGAAAACAATGATGTTGCTGAGGATGTATCATCAAGTTTCTGACAATGGGGATTTAAACATGGCAAAAACAGCTGGTTTCATGCACACAGATGGCTGCTTTAAATAACAAGATGTGCTTGTTTATGTTTTCAACTGAAAGAAAAAAATAAATAAAAATTTCATATTGTTATAGGAGCTTAGTGTGTGTTTTTCACCAAGAGGGTGAGAGTTTCTAATGGTTAAACCTCATGAATTAAAAAAAACTTGCATTTCAGCTAAGCAAACTTTTCGTTCTCACCTCTTAGGAATGGCTGGACTGAGCACCATGTTGGAAAACATATTTTACAATGGAGAGCACATGAAAAAGTGAAGAAGCCCACCTAATATGGGTCTCCTTAGGAGACACAAAAACTGAATGAGCCTTATAATTCATGTTTTATTTCATGCTTTAAATCTATTCGTTGGGTCTTCAGGTATTACGACAAATTACATTTTTAGTTCTCCCAAAATCTCCCAAAATAATAAATCTAAACATTTCTTGCTTTCATATTTCCAAAGGTAGCAGTTACCTAATGTATGTATCATCCCTGATCCTCAAAGTGGACATTCCTTTCAATGTTCCTTTCTGTGTATTTAGCCTGCATGTTGCCTTTCACAAGAAGTAAATCCAGCAACCCAGCAGAAATTCTTTTCCACAGTCTTGTACATTCCATCATTAAAAACCTTGTTGCTGTGTTCTTTGGAGTGATAAATCACACTTCAATGTTTGGCTGTTTTATGGATGCCAGGACAATGCCACCTTCGGAACAGCATAGTGCCTACTGTAAAGTTTGGCACAGGAGGGAAAATGGTCCAGGCTACTTTTCATAGTTTGGGCTAGTCCCTCTGGTCCCAGGGAAGGGCGCTGTTAATGCTGCAACATAAAAAGACATTTTAGACAATTGTGTGTTTCCAACAATTTTGGGAAGGCCCTTTTCTGTTCCACCATGACTGTGCCCCATAAAGACATGGAGGAACTTGAGTGGCCTACGCAGAGTCCTGACTTCAACCCCATTAAACACCTTTGGCACGAGCCAGGTCTTCTTGTCCAACATCAGTACATGACTTCACAAATGCTCTTTTGACTGAATGTGCACAATTTCCCCAGACAAACTCCAAAATCTTGGGGCAACCCTCCTCTGCAGAGTGGAGGCAGTGGGAGCCAACTCCATAGTAATGCCCATGGTTTTTGAATGGGATATCCAACAAGCTTATATAGGTGTAATGGTCAGGTGTCCACAAACCTTTGGGCAAATAGAGAATCTCAAATTGGCTACAGGACTATGACATCTCTCCATGTTTTTGAGATATGTTAAAATGCACAAAAACTGATGTCAAGATATCTTGAAATCTTGCATCATCTCAAAGTGCAAGATATCTGGAAATGCATTTAAGATATCTTGAAATAGATATGCTTCTGGATATATGTAATTAATTTTAAGATATATTAAATGCATTTCCAGATATCTTACCATGCATTTTGCGATATCTATAAATGTTCTTTTTACTTACACCATGTCACAAAGCAATATGCTGGAGGATTCATGGCTTTTGCAAACCAAAAATCATGTTGAAACTTACCTCTAACAAAAACATTTCTGACATCATTGACTTTATTTGTAATTATGTGAACTGTCTTTTTTCAGTGCAGAGTCACTGTACTGAGATTCATTTGGGAGAATTTATTTACTTGATAAATTAGGCCACCAGCAGATAGCTAGAACATTAACATTATTTTCCTTGCATCCCTCAGCAAAATAAAGTTTTAGCTTTTCTTTTTCTTTCTCACTCTCAGTGTTACAGTACATGCATTACATTTCCTTATATTTCAAATCAAATCAAATTTTATTTGTCACATACAAATTATACATACAGCACAATTGGCAGTGAAATACTTAGAACAGCTGTCCCTTTAAGAAGAACATAAATAACAATAACACATGACTTATAAATATCAAAAATCATTGCTAGAATTATAAATATGTGATAAATAATAAATGATAACTAAATAAAAACTTAACAACTTAATGTAAGAGAGTTAACATTAGGGCGTCATGTAATTTCTGTATTTAAGGTAGCAGACAAATGTTTTTTAAATTATTTTTCTTAAATTTTGTACTCTAAATTAAACATAACAACATTCTACACCAACAATCAAATACAAGGTCACTTGGGGGCAGTCAAAGGCAATGCCAGCATCGCTAAAAATAAGGAAGGAGTCAGCACTGGATAAGACCACAGTGCTTTACACGGCACCCCCTGCAATTTAATTATTACGTGCATCTTGTGCCCTGTACACGAAAACAGTTACAGCAAAAGACAAATGCTGTGTCATTTACATACTCTGTTTTGTATTTATATGTAAATTTATTTCAAACAAAACCATGTGTAATCATTCCATTTGCATATTAGTTACTCAAGTCTCTCCATCCAAACACATCCTGCCTCTCTCTACCTAAAACTTATGATTTAACTTGCTGTCTGAATCTTTGTAAAGCTGTATTACATGTTCAGCTATTCAAACATCTCCAATATTTACTTTTCTTAAGTACAGTTTCTGAAGGCTGTTGTATATCCCAGCAGCAAGAGATGAAAAGCAGGAACCAACCCTAACCACAATGCCAGGCCACCACACAGCTCATAATAAGACCAAGAAAGTAATGTAATAGGTTTGGGGAACCAGAGGGTAACATTATTCATTGGCATTTATTAAGGAAGAGGTGTAATTGCAAAACCTGGTGCCTCTTCTCCAGTAGTCCATTATAGACTTACTCCAGGTTGTGTTAGTGGCTCGGTTTAAGGATAGAGAATCAGAAGAGATGGGCATGGTTACAGTCACACCAGACTATTCTTCTGCTTATTACCATTCCTAGCTGGATGTAGAAGAGAGAAACGTTACATGGACACGTCTTGCCTTTATTCTTTCTCCGCGCCCTTTTAAACTAAGTTTCATTAGAGTGGTGCTGTACTCACACATTTAACAACACCTATAATTCAAAGACACACGAACAGTCACACCGACTGCGTGTTTTTGGACTGATGCAGTGAGGCTGCAATAACTTCAAGTTTAAATAGTGTGGTATATGGAGGGTGCTATTGCTCCTTGAACCCTCAGACTTGACTCCAGACAGCAAGTAAAAGTCCAAATATTCGACTTTTTATTAATGCACAGTGCACAAAGCACCCTCCTCTCCACAATGCTCATACAATACTCAATAACTACAATAAATCAACCAATCCTCCACTCCCAGACGTGTTGCCACCCTTCCACCCAGCTCAGCTTGACGTCTGAGGATTTTCCACAGTCATTTATAGTCCTCGACCCGGAAGTGTTTCGCCCTCTCTGTTCACATGACTTCCAGGTCAGATAAAAATCCTTTTTCTTCACCCCGGAAGCACGTCATTCCTCGTGTCCATGTGACTCGGATGTACTTCCGGGGCGTAGGGCAAATAATCTTTGTTCAGCCCTGCAGCGTCCTCTTGCGGCCCCCATGGTATCCAGCAGGGCTGTGGACAGAAACTGCATTGTCCAAGATTCCCTGCTGGTCTTCGGGACACCTCCATGCTTCAGAGAGAGCTCCATCTGGTGGCCTGGGGGTATTGGCCGGGATGACTGGCCGGCCATATACCACAATAGACATTTATTTTTATTGTGACAGGGCTATCCTTTTTGTGAGCTGCTCTTTTGTATTGTATGATTTTTCACCTTCAGTCTTCATTTTAACTGAAGTACTTAAACTGCCTGCAATCTCTTGAAGATTGTTATTCTCAAGTGACTGTTTCGCCAGGTCTCAAGAGTATTGTATTGTATTTTTAAAACTTTTAAGCTGCCTTGAGTAAAGATGTTTGCTAAATATATAACAGTAGCAGTAGTAGTAATAGTAATAGTAATAAAATTCACATTCTACAAAGCATATGAAGACATTAATTACTAATGGTTTTACTCAACATCACATCACAAGACTGTTTTTAAATATTTCACTTTTTAAAGTCTCTTGCTTATGTTATGTATGCGTGCAACGGACTAACCAATAATAATAATAACTATAAACTTCTCATAATCATGAAAAAATTCTCCAGGCTTGTGCTGTCTACAAGAAAAAATCTTTCTGCCCTTGTGCTGTGGAGTTGAACTGACCATGCAGAGGTTTTCAGCATAAATAATTACAAAATAGAGCTTTCCATCTATTACTGTAGTTAGCTTTAATCAAAGCTGGACTCCTAAACCCCGAAACACCTTACACTTTTTTTATACTGAAATGTAAAATGATCACTTTGAACTGCACATCCTCAAAGGTGGTGCAGTGGTAGTGCTGCTGCTTTGCAGTAAGGAGATTGTGGGTTCGCTCCCTGTGTGGAGAGTGCTTAGAGTAGTGAGAAAAGCGCTATATAAATTTAAAGAATTAGTATTACTTCATAATGCAGTGTGCTGTTTTTAATGTTCTCCTGTTCTAAACAAGGGTACAGCCTCCGTGTTTAAAATTCAGCGATGGGCTTTGGCCCTAACCTGAAGTTGGATTATGCAAGTTCACTAATTGAATGGATTGAAATGTAACCATTGATGGATAATAAATTTTGACAATTTTTCTCCTCATATCAGCATTCATTTGATCAGACACATGTTACTCCCTGTACCAATCTAATATGTTTTTACAGGGCTAATAGTATAACAATGCAATATTAGAATTAAAAGTCAAACAATGGGATAACACATGTTTCTCGAGGGATGCTGTGTGGGTTGCTGAGAGAGTATGGGGTTCCAGGGCACCTAATAAGGACTATTCAGTCCTTGTATAATCAGACACAAGGAAAACATAAGCACTGTTTTCAGTGGATGTGGGACTCTTCTAGGGCTATACTTTGTCTCCTTTTCTGTTTGTGATTTTCATGGACAGGATATCAAAGCACAGCTGGGAAGGGAAGGGGGTCCAGTTCTGTGTGACTGAGTTTTGCAGAAGATGTGGTCCTATTGGCTTCATTGGACTGTGAATGCCAGCATGCATTGGGATGGTTTACGACCAAGTGTGAAGTGGCAGGTATGAGAATAAGCACATCAAAATCATAGGACATGGTCCTCAGTAGGAAAAAGGTGGACTGTCCTCTCCAGGTGGGAGGTGACTAGATGTACTAGTTGAAGGAGTTTAACTACCCTAGGGTCGTGTTCACAAGTGAGAACACCTTGGGATCCCACAGTATGAGTTAGCAATGTGTGGCTGGGAAAAGTGAGATATGGACCTCATTTCTAAGACTGTTGCCCCCTGATTCAGTTTTAGATAAGCAGTGGAAAATGAATGAAAAGATGATCACATTGTTATATTAGGAATAAACATACAAGTAAGGCATTAAATGTTTAATTGTAAAACAATTGAAATAATAAATGTTAAATTAAAATGGATTGATACATATATATGCATATATAATTTTCAAAATAAGACAACAACAGATCATAAAAAGTTGGGGCACTGCATGTGGCCCCATATAATTGGTGGAAAGTGCAGAAACAGCATGGAAGTTTTGGCAAAAGACGTGAAAGTTGTGAGTCTCTCATTTGACTGAATCCAGATGGCAATGGAGCCAGCTATATGGCTGAGCGGGGGGGAAGGACAGAAACCAGAAATGATGTCAATGGTTTTTGGCCGTCAGTCTTTCACTTTGCAGAGTGAGGAAGAGGAGGGCAATTAGATGCAGTACCATCCCGCAACTTGGTGTAGAATTACCATTATAACACAAGCATAGATAATGGAGTTTCATTTAACAATTTATACCTGTAAAAAGAATCCAAATAACACATTGGATTGAAAAATCCCTTAATCATTAATAAGAGTAAGAGTAAACATCCTTAAATTGAAGGATGGAAATTTAATCTGCTTAGTATTGGAAAGTGAATTCTTAACATATCCAGATTGTGCTGCTAAACAACCTTTTCCAATATCGAAGACTGAATGTATAAGTTACTTAGAGCCACATGTATGTCAATGTTTTATATTTGGTGCTTTTTATATATTGCTACGCATGTAAGCCTAGGGAGAGTCTGACAGGCATGTCTGTACCTGAAAATATGGGTAAGGGTTTGGGTGTGTTATACCATTACTAGCTACTTTTCTGTTTCTTTTAAAATTGAGGAGAATGCCCCAGAAGACAAGTGACATCACTCTCCTTCTGCCATCATTAATCTTGCTCCTTCTGCTTCCACCACTATCAAGACTTCAACTAAACATGAAGTCCCCTTCAGGTTGAAACTAGTGTACAAGGCAGACACAACTCTTTAAACAGTGAAGCAACTCACACAGCTTGTGGAATTGCTAAGATAACAATATTCAACAATCAACTACAGTTTTACTTTTCTCTCATTTTTCAATCCAGACATTAAATGGATACAGTACACAAACGGCAAAAGTGTCATGATGTTGGGAATACAATGCAGAAGCCTCTGTGAAAGAAATAGCCGGACACACAACAAAGGTTTGGGGCAGCCGCCCGTATAGTTTCCCTGGCTGCAAAAGGCTTAAATTTCTGTACAAGGAGTACAGGTTAGAGTCCAAAACAGAACTGATTAAGTATGGCGGATAAGGGTATTTCATAGGTGGTTCACAGGAAGTGACATCCTCAGGGCCAGGACAGGAGGTGACGTCCTTGGGGCCGAGACAGGAGGGATTTCTCATGGTTGGCCTGCGGAGAGAAAAGAGAGAGGCTTAGTGCACCTCACCGCCCCCTGGCCTGGCATGAAATCGGCGTTTCCTGCTCCCTTTGGTTGACTCATCAGCGCACGTGTGTGACACCTTGTTTAATTAACTAAAAGTTTCTTGGATGAAAAAATGCACAAAAAAGAAATGGATGAACTGATGGTCATTCAAATATTTGGCATCTTAGCCTTTTTGCCAGTAGGCAGTAGGAGATCAGGGTCCCAAATGACTGCTGACTTCTGGTTGCTACTTGGGTTATAGATGGAGATGGAGCAGAAGGAGCACAGCTTTGATCTGCAGGGCAGAAGTGAGGTTTATGTTTACCTGTAAAGTCTTCTTCCATTCCTTAGAAGTGGTTAGTACTTGAAGCTGTGTTTCACTGTCATCCTTCCCAGTCTGTTTTACCTGCTCAAAGTCAGAAAGCTCATCCTGCGGCTTGCATGTGTGACTATATATAATATGTGTTTGTGTCGGTGTGTGTGTACATATATATAGTGTAGGGCAGAACACTCTAAAAATGTATTTAGTTACTGAATACTGAATATACAGTCCTTAATGTATTCAGATTTGTATACTACTCAAATGCTAAAAATGTGTAACTTATACTGAATACTTTATGAATACTTTTTGAAAACTTTCAGGAACTGATACATAGCCTAGTTCATAAAAATGGTCTAACAAGGTAAACATATATAAATTAAGTTGTGATCTGAAAATGCACTTCACTCTCACATGAAATTGAAGATTTGTTTTCCAGTTCATCAAAAACAAGGGAAACCAACTTTTTCTGGAAATTGGTATTAATAAAACTTGAATATGTAATAAATAATGACTGTAGCACAGAATACATTTTAGTCATTTCACATTCTTGACTTTTTCAACCTTCAAGAAGCAAACTTAACAAACAAAATTATCATTTAAAAAAAAACATAGCATACTTGCTCTAAACTAATCTACCAACTAAATAATTTACTAAAATATTATAACCTTAAATCAAATCAAGGGACATGCAACTTTTCAAAAGATCTAAGATTTTTATTTTCTTGTCAAGAGACAGCACTTTGAAGCTTTCTCTTAGCCTTTAAGGGGTGAGTGACATCGATCTTGGAGGGCATAGTGGCTACAGGTTTTTGTTCCAACATGGTTTCTTAGTTAGAAGTCAGTTATTGCTGTTAAAGCACTTACTGCTCAAGCAATATTTTTCTGCTTCATTTTAGTTTTGTCAACTGTTAAGATTTCCCACCTTTAACTGTTTATTCTAGTCTTAGACTGCAACATAAAAAAATGCAAAAAAAGAGAAAGGGTCCTAAAACTTCCTGAAGGCACTGTATCTGATGTGGCACTGGGAGGACTGGGAGAGACAGCCTATCCGGAGTGTTACCTCCCCCAGAGCACTAGATGGCAGCCCACTCTGGGTTGCAGCAGTGCCTAGGACTCCCGCAGGGCTTCATGGGAGTTGCCATTTGGTGCAGCCCATGGGATCCATGGGTGCTGCCAGGGGGTTCTGTAGCTGCTTCACAGCCCTACAGAGGAGCTCTTCTGGGTGCGTTATAGAAGTAGCCAGCAGCCACTACTCTAGGATCCAGAATCAGGAGGAGGACGGCGACGATGCTTGCCGTGGGAGAGCGAAGGAGAAAGAGAAAGAAATAAGAAAAAAAGGAAAAGAAGTGTATTGTGCTTTGGAACTGTGTGTTAGACTTGTGGGGAACAGGGAAGGCATTTCCCACAAGGGAAAAGAAAAATAAGTCATGTGTGCTGTTATAACTGTGTCCTATGCCTGTCTGTGTCAGGGTTGGCCTTTACAGTGTATATGATATATATATATATATATATATATATATATATATATATAGAGAGAGAGAGAGAGAGAGAGAGAGAGAGAGAGAGAGAGCGAGAGCAAGAGAGAGGTATATATACAGACACACACACATTTATGTATTTATGTTTTTGGCAGAACTGAATGACTGTAAAAAGTCCCTCTTTCCTCTTACAACTTTAAGAAAGAAATAGAAGCCTGAGGAATGATGTAACTAAAGCATTCTCAAGAGTAGGAATATAATGCCAATCAAAGTCTAACAGGTAGAAGAAATCCCCTGCATAGTCAATTATAGGTCCTAATCTGAGATCCGTGTGCTGAAAGGTTTGGAAAATGGCATAGATGATTGAGGCCAGAGATAGTGGTCGGCTTTGCAGTTGTGCCCAAGATAATGGATTTACTGTTTCAAATTGCCTTTTTTTCCTTTTTTAAACAATAGCCACAACATATACAGTTTCCACTGAGGATAGATAAGAAAAAATCTTCTTGTTAAGCATGGAGTTTTTGAGTTTTTGTAGCAGTCTCTTTATAGTACCTAAAATTGCATTTTATGCACAAAAATTAAAAAATGTCAGTTTCTTAAATATAGTTTTGGTAACCACAGATTCTTACTCAGTATATAGTACTATGTCATTTTAAATGCAATATTTTAAAAATATTTTTTACTAAGTTCAGTTGTTTTTAGTTTAATTTAACTCAACGGTTTCTACACATCAGAACATTGAAAGGAAGAGCAGAATCTGTGAGCTCAACTCAGCATATGGCTGCTTGGTCAGCAGCTTCTTGTTCCTCAGTTCCAGTTAAAAAAACAGAAGACATGCTTCACATACTTTCTACTCAGTTCCTTTCACATCGAGACTGCAAAGTGGGTTGTGTGACTGTCAGAGATTAAGGCCTGGATATATTTGGTTTACCTCAGCTCTAGGAAGAGGTCACCCCCACTTTCCCAGGGCAACCAATTTAAAGCTCTCAACTCTTCTACCTTGCTAGAAGGCTCCCAAGACACGCTTGTCATTGCAGAAGTCATAGTCTCTCTAACTCGGAACTCTAACAATTCATTGTCGGATCACAACGTTTTTTTTTTTCGTCCTGACTTTCTGGTGTTTACATTTTGGACATTTCAAGGAAAGTCCTGACATTCGTCGAGAAGTAAAGGAAGGAATGCTGGGACTGTTGTATAGCATATAGGAGTTTACCAGTCAGAGATACTGAAGAAGAACTTCTCATCACTTCAGCAGGTCATAAAAGAAAGAGGACCACCGCCAAAAGGATCATAATGACAGTGTCCCTGCCAATAATTAAATGATCAGACTTAGCTTTAGCAGACTCTTCTCTCTGAACAACTGGCTGCAATCCTTTTACTAGAGGCCCAATTTTGGCTTTTTAATCAGCCGGGACCTCTTTTGGGCATGACTATGTTTCTTTAGACAGGGTGGCATGCACCACAGTAGGCAAAGGTCCTGGACTCTCACAAGCAATTTAAGCAAACGTATTTATGACTACTTACTCTACCTATTGTGGCCAGCACATATTAAAATATGAAGCAGTTGTAGAGGTGTCTGAGTAAAGTGTAATGATGTTCAATAGCCAATTATATATGACTTAAACAATAAGAGTGTCAGGTATGAATATAAACAACTTGGTTTCTTTAGTAAGCCTTTAAAGTAGATTTAAACTTGACATACTATTTGAAACCTTCTAAAATGATTTATTTAATATCACACCATTAATTGTAAGACATTTTGTTTAATGATCTTATTACTAATTAAATAGTACATTTCTTTATTCCAAGAAGTAAAACACGACTTTTGCAATCATGGAGTTGCTCTGCTAAATGAAAAGGTCTCTCCAACTTTTAATTTTATTCATTCTACCTGCCAAGGAAGGAAAATGGTGACTTGGCAAATATTTTCTAAAGCCAGTTACCAGTTAAAGATACCAGTCTAGGTCTTGTCCTTTTGAATATCTAGCTGTTATTATGAAAGGAGTAATACATGCTCTTATATTAAATATCTATCATTCAGCTATTGTCTCCTCAGCCAATAAATTTTCAGGTTTGCTATCTATCATACAGTAATTACTAATAATGACAAACTCACAATGGTAGGTGATTTTAATCTTCATCTAGATATTCAAAGTGACCTCAAACCAAGAGAGTTTATGAACTTGCATATTTCTTCAACATTAGTCAGCATGTTACCCAGCCAACACATAAAGGTTGGCATGCATTAAATTTATTAATATCCAAAGGACACAGATCTTAGACATCAGCATTTCTGATAAAGTCTCCATTTTCTTTGACATAACAATATCTGTAACTAAAATGAAAAAGGAGCATATCTTGATGCTGCAGCTGCTTCCATGTTTTCTTCTTTTACCAATAATCAGCAACCTCTCATCCTTTTACATAAAGTTGTTGAAGCATCTTGGATATGCACAAGAATAGCATGAGCCATAATCTCTTTTTGATAATGTCCTCATAACACTTTTAAAACATCAGCAGATAGCTTATTCATCAGTGTGGCATATTGACATGATGATAAAATTATTTGTTAAAATATGAAGGAGTCAGAGAGAAATGAGTCTCAGTTAAGTTACCTCAAACCACCTTAAAGTGGAGTTTTTTTGGTAGGTCACATTGCAGAGATGAAAAAACACTGTACTGATGCTTTCTAAGTGATATGAAGACTCAAAGAAGCCTTTGTTAAGGTTTTGCTATTGTGAAATAAATGCCAATGACACTGCAAAAAGGTTTGGGGAAGCCACCCCGTATACATGAAGAGTTGGCTGAAAAAAAGGCAAAAGGTTTCAGCAATGGTCTTTACAGACTTTAGTACAAAGCACAAATGGCAAGACAGACAAAACATGGCGGTTTTAAAGCCGGGCAGGTGAAATGACATCATTGGACCCGGAACCAGAAGTGATGTCAGCGGGCACAGGCGAAACTTCCTGTGGTTTGTCTGCAGAGGAAAAAGAGAAAGGATTAGTGCACTCTGCCACCCCCTGGTCCGGCATGGAATTATCCTTTCTTGAATCCTTTAGCTGCCTCCCATGCACACATGTGACACTATATCATAATAAAAGAGTATTAGATGGATTTTTGCAGTACCTAAACTAACATGTTACCCTTTAACTTTTAATTTTTAGTTGTACTTAACTCTAAAGTGAACTTTGCAATGTTAACATTATGTAAAGAGCAATTTTAACCAATGAATAAGCGGTTACTGGCCTGGACTCCTTTCCAACAAATGGGAGGATTTGGGTCTTGAATGCAAAGCCCAGTAACCTTTGAGCATTCTCTGTTTTGGTTCATGTGAGCGTTTTCTGCAAGTGGTTTATTTTACAATATGTTAGTAATATGTTGTGAAGTTGTGAGCATATGACTGGATGATTTGATGTAGAGTATAGCATGTGGAGAAGAGTTTGAGAAGGCTAACCAAACAAGTACAGTTTGATTTCCTTTTACTTCCTTCTATAGTCTCAGAGCATTTAAAATACCGTATATCCGTGATTCAGTAATAAAAATGAAATTTGGGTAGTTGCTTTGCCCCATTCTGCGTCACGTTTTTGCAAATTAACTTTTTACATTTCAAATTGAAATTCTTTTGTTTTTGTTTTTTTTAATTGTTTGAGAAAAATATAATTAAGAAAAAAACACAACTTTAAAAAGAAAAATAAATTAACAAACAATGAGACTTACTAATGTGCTTGACTTGCGCTCCTGTATGTATGTTATCATCTAGTTGACGCCCGGAACTGGCCAACTCCATTTAATTTCAAAAGCAACAGGGACGCGGTGGTGCTCAAACATCAAGAATTCTGGCAGTCACCTCCAGTACGCCCTCTGGTGGTCATTCTGAGTGTCAACTGGATGATAACATGCATACAAGACCGCAAGATCACCCCCCACCCTACACAGAAGGGGGTGGGTTAGGATGGATATCACCCTACAGAATTTTTAGTCGACCAATGAGAAACATGTGTACCAAGTTTCATGAAAATCGCTCCAGCCGTTCAGAAGTGATGCTGGAACATACTCTACATACATACACACATACATTGACTTTTATATATATAGAGATTTTTTTTTATAAAGCTTTTGCCAAAACCTTAATATTGCCATTCAATAAAGAAATGAGTCTATAGAAAGCACACTTTACTTCTGATAAAATAATTAACACCTGGGATAGCATTCTTGGTAATATTTTTTCTTCTTTAGTATCCTTAAGTGTGGATTGTAAGTTTACTTTTACAGATAGCTTTTTTATAGAATCCAGATAGTAAATGATAAGGTAATACATAATAAAAATAAACTAATAAAGAACGAAAAAAGAATTTGGATAGAAATCAAGAAAATTTTAACAAGTCAACAATGAACAAAATGGAATACAGAATATTGATGTGCAGTTCATGTGATACTCATTACTTCCAGTAATAAGTATATAATTCATTAGCCAGTTGGCTAGACTTTAGCTTACTATTTCTTACATTTTTTTTATGATAGAGTAGTAATGTCTATTGCTTACTTCCAGATGTCCTTTAGTATTTTCTTTATTCAGTGCTTCCCTTCACATTATTTCAGATTTGTAAGATGTTTCGAAGGAGTGTTTTCAAGTTCTTCTCCGTCTCCTCTGGTGATTTATGTTGGTGAATGTAACCTCTAATCACCACCTTTAATCTTGCTGAGTAAATAACCCTGTATTGGATTCCCGGGAGGAACAAGTGTGTCTGAATTCTGTTACATGCAGTTGGCTTCTCAGTGGTTGACCCAGAGACGTCTTGAAAGAAATAGACACGATTGTTCTTATAAAGAGTCTTTTTTCTGGAACAGAGTAGCACCTTTATCTTTTCCTGGCATTTGATGAACTTAATGAGAAAGAATTGTGAGGACTGTTTATAAGTTAAGCAATGATCTCTTTAAATTGCTGGGTTTTCCTTTGAGGCATTTCCCAGAATCATAGTTAAAAAAATCAGACACAAATTTAGTAGGATTCCAAGCATCTGCCCTTTGAGCAATGTCAAATATTCTCAGGTTTTTCTATCTACCTTTTTCCTAAAAATCTGTTAATTTATTTCAAAGAACTTTACATTTATTTGCAGTTACCTCATCATGTTGTTTATATTGATTGATGTTAGCATGTATTTCATTTTTTTAAGCTGGGCACCAATCATACTAATTTCATTCTTTATTTTTCATTTTAGTTCAGAATGTTTACTTAGGCATTTCACTCCCTTTCTTTTAATAAAGCATGGTTGCTATGGAGGTTTCTTAGAAATATGGGTTAGTTTATTACAATATTACTTTGCTTTTCGAGTCCCACAGTGTCCAATAAAGCATCAACACTCATAAGAAGAAAAATTAATAGTACTTGTGGTCCATGGTGCAGACCATACTGGAGGGGTAATTTGGTGTGTTGGAGGAACATCTTGTAGAGGCTTCACTGGTCTGATTAAAAACACACAATGAGCCAGATGGCAATTGATGAATCACCCTGCTTTAGGTACAAAATATCTTTTAAGTTAATGTCTATTGTATTTATGCTCTATTTTTAGCTGAACAAAATTATTTTAATTTGTTTTCAGTGTTTGGCTATATTTTTAGTTAGCTGTGGAATAGAATATGAGCCACTCAGACAGCCTAACCATGGCATTACAATCGTTAATTATACCATAACATACTATTTTCTAAACCTGTTTAACCCTAAGCAGGGTCATGGGGGACTGGAGCCAGCCACAGCAAGAATAGTGTGCAACATAGGAACAATCCTCTGGTGTGAACACACACAAAAACACATTCTAGGGCCAATTTGGAGTCAACAGTCCACCTAACCTGCATATCTTTAGACTGTGGGAGGAAGCCCACACAGACACAAGGAGAACATACAAACTCCACGAGGCAGCTGCACTACCACTATCCCACCATGCCGGCCAATAGACAGTTATATTTGAGACAAGTAAATTAATTTTAGTGATGGCATACAGACCACCTCACAGCAAATTCAGACTCCTCTGTAGGAATGTGAGACTCTGAGGACTGGCACAAATGCTAAGACTGCAATGAGTTTTGAAAAGGAAATTACTTGTAATTACCTACAACAGAGCCATACAAAATTGTTTTTTATGGGTTGGCAGTCAATGCTACATACAGTACTAGATATGCCTCGACAGTATTCATAATGGATATGCCAACTATATTTGATTTCTTCACAGTAAATTCTTTAAGTACTATAACTAACTCTTTTACTCTAAGTGTTAACTTGATCCATATAAACAAAGTGTTGACTTAACACTAGTGATGGATCAAATGATCGGTAGCTACTCCTCTTATCTAAAGCACCTTTTTAATAGCAATGTTCTGAAAATGGCCCTTATTACAAGAATGCAACTGTGCTGACTCTGCTGGGCACCAGAAGTATTTAAATAAAAATGGAATCAGGAGAAGGAGTAGCGTTTCGTCAACAGGCAAAGGTCGATACTGGGAAAACAATACTCTAATAAACAAGCTCTAGATGTACAACCAAGATCATCAATCAATTAAAGAGAGTAGTGAAGAAAACAAAAACCAAAATAATTTAATGTAACCAGAGCCAAAATGTAACGTAGCCAATCTGATTTCCAAAAAATCAGATTGACACATTAATGTAAACACCAGTCGTTTCTTTGTTGTATCCACAAACTTTGACAAACAAGGAAGGGCATGACGCTGATCCTTATAACCTTGACTTGGTGATGTCATTTGCCACACATTTCCAGTTGAGCTTGCCCAGCAGCTTCTTGACAACCAGAATAGACAGATTGCACAAAATGGCAGCACCAGTATCACAAACAAATCGTGAAAAATGTTTCTACCTACTAACAATATTAAAAACATATCTTAAATGAAAAACAATTGAACTCATTTTGTTCCTTGGCCTCCCAAACCCCAAAAACAATGCTTTGGTTTTAAAGGCGAAGGAACAACTGCAAAGAATTAAAATACAACTCTGATTATGACAGCCACAGAGACGTTATTCCTCTCAACTTGGCGCTCTAATGCTAATGATGTTTCTTGGGGGCTCCTAGCTATGGGTTTAATGACATAAAAGGCCATACTCCAGAGTCTGTTTTGCAACATCTGCCCCCTTTTCATAATTAGCAGGCCTCCAGTACTTTATGGTTTGGCACCTCAGCTCCACCAAACATGAGTCTTTTAATCCTTAACACAACCTTGTCTATTCTCTATTGCAAACAGACCTCTTTCATGAGAACTGATTTACCACCATGCAGAAGTTGCACATTCCTTTGCTTCTCTTTATGGACTTCTATTTCTCCATTGGCACTGGGCTCCGTAACATCCGTAACACAAAAGGCATCCCAGCTGACATTTAAAGCCTCGTAATAAGATAATGTGAGTTGCTAGCAAGAAACAATTTAAGCATTTATATTTTTAATCTATTAATTCCAAGAATATTTAACTGTCTGTTACACCAGAACAACATATTTAACCAATAAGAAGGATATTTCCTTTCATTCTTTTAATAACGCCAGGTTGTTGTAGAGGTTTTCTGAGAAAACTGGGTGTGTTTATTATACTTTATTTTTCTGGGCCTGAAGTGTCCAATAAAGTGTCAACACCCATAAGGTGAAGGGATAATAGAATTTGTGGTCCATGGCACAGTCCAGAGACGAAGTATAACTTGGTCTGCTAGAGGAACGCCTAAAAGAGGCCCCACTGGTTAGCAATAAGTAGCGGACTCGCCCAGCCTTAGGTACCATTTTGAACATTAAAATGTGTTGAACTAATACTCATTTTATAATAGAGCAAAAGTATTTTCTTTCTTTCCCAATGTTTAATAAAATTCTAGCATCTTGAAATTCAAATGGATGTTCTACCAATAGTGTTTCTTTCAGAGACCAATACAGCTATTCGATTTCAATTACCCCAAACAAAGAACACAAATTTGTTTTTTCCAAAAGGTCTCACACCTCCAAAATGTTCATTCAGCTTCCATTGAACAAATGGCAGGAAATGAAACAGAGACAAGAATCATTTTGACAGCTAATGAGAACAAATCTGCTGTGACACAAAAGGATGTAATATAAACTTAGTAAAAAGAACAAAAAGCAGTTCAATTAACTGAGGTATGTTTTTCAATAGCAGTCACACAATACGAAAACACTTTTTTTAGGAATATGTGGGGTCCACTCACACATTGATTCAAGAATAAGTCTGTTGAACATTAAACTGCATTTAAAATGAGGGTCTGTGTTTTCTTTGGCTTTATATTGTTAAAACATACCGTGGATTGAATTTTTATTCTTGGAGGACTACTGAATAGAATGACAGCAAAAGGCAGTTTGGTGATAGTAAGCCTAAAATCAGATGTAAGGAAATATGGAAGCAATTGCATTATTAACTGCATTTACTCAATTA